>NC_081409.1:544180036-544185036 GCF_030272615.1 Cryptomeria japonica
AGCAAAAGTTGACGGGACGATGGCGCCCGGCGTGCACACGGTCCTCCGAAAAATCCACGAAACGAAGGTGGATCTGTTCGTCTCTGCACAAGGATTCCAGATCTTCAATTACAGCCGCGTACCTGCAACCTTGTTGTAAGAATGTTTGTATTCTTACATGCGAAGGTGTAATGTAAGTAGTATGTTGTATGTTGTATGTGATCTCCTCTTCAATGGTTGAATCCTTGTCTTGAATGCAACACCTAGCCTTGAATGGAGACTTAGAACGATCAATTGCTTGAAGAAATGCTTGAATGCTTGAATGCTTGAATGTTTGAATATCATTTCCGCCTCTTGTACACATATATCCTTTTTTCGACCTCCTCAAATGGGAGAGGAAATGTAGTTTATATACTTGTCAATTAGGGCTGATAGACTGATTTTCCCGACCTTAGGCCGACCAGGAAATGTTATTTTCCAATTTGCAAACATAAAGACCCGAGACCCAAAAGAGACCGGGCCCAAAAATAGGGCCAGGGACCAGGGCGCTGGGCGCCATGGTCCCACCTCCAGGGACAGCAGGGTGCAAGGAGGATCAGGCCAGGGTGCAGAAAAATGCAGTTTTTGGTGTCGTGTACAAGTTTCGGGGTCTCCATTCAGGTTCCGTGTTGCATCGCCATCGTGAAGACCCAAATGCAATCGAAATTGCAAGTGTCGCAATTTTAGGACGCTACATTTAGCCCCCACTTTAGCGGGAGTATAAGCATACGCTCATACTTCCGGTAAAGTACAAGGAAACAACATTGAAAAACTTTCACCACGTCAAGGAGGCAAGATACACCAAGCCCCCAGTGGACTAAGGATCTTACGACTTCGATTGACAAAGTAAAAGGGAAGATCACGAGGGAGAACCATGACTGTCATTAGTAAGTTTCCCTCACTATGAGTCATGCAAGAAAGATATCAAAAATTTTCAAGGCAAAGCTAAATTTGTCAAGAAATTTTCAAGTATCTTGAAAAGATATGAACGGGATGTATGCCCCCCTACGTTAAAGCGATCGCACATGCCTCACCGAGGGTGATTGCTTTAAGGTAGTGATACATATAAGAAATGAAAAAGGAGCACTTTATCACAAGGATTCAACCCCCAAGTGTGAGATAAGCCCAAGGATAATAAACACAAAACACAAAGCACAAGGTGACTTCGCTTTCCTTGGGGTCAGTATGATGTATGATAATTCATGTATATCATATGTATGTATGCATAATTGTTCTTCATTTCCCAATCAAGGAAGGTCACCTAGAAGAAGGGAACACATGTGTCTTTTGAGTCAACATGAGAGAGACCAAAAGAGATCTCAATGCTTTGCATCGTCCTCAAGTTGACAACACTAAGGACAACAAATAGAAGAATGAGAATAACACATAGAAGAAGTAACAAAAGAGATCAAGAGAGGAGGAGAGAGTCTGCTATGCTAATGAACTAGTCTAGCACGTCATCTACCCCCCGATCTTGCTGATCAATATTTCGGGAAGGCAGGAAACACGCTAGAGGAGGAACATCCAACACAGCAGATGGAGCTATCACAAGATCCAAACAAGGGCTATGTTCATGTTCCGAGCCACGTTGTTCTTGTCTAGGAGCTAGGATAAGTGCTTTAGAAAATTCGTTAGATAAATGGTTATCAACATCGACATAGTCATACTCACTATCAGAATGAATAGGAGTAACATTTTCATCATGAATAATATTTTCATCTATATCATCATCAAGATTTATAAAAATAGGATCTTTAACTCGCACAAGATCAAGACCATCATGCATCTTATGTTTAGGAGATTTTGGCTCAATTTTCGACTGAGGAGAAAATGGAATAATACTAGCTGAAGGTGTTTTTGGGGATTGCAAAGTTTGAGAAGCAGCTGCCTGAGCTCTAAGACGATGCTTTCATCGGCGTTCACGTGCAGAACGATTCCGTCTAGTCTTAGTAGGAAGTTGAGAAGATTGAGGAGGAGAAATGTTCTCATCCTTTTCACTTGGGTGTTTAGGTTGTGGTCTCTTAGGTTGAATAATAGGAGAAGAGGAAGGTCTCTTCTCTCCATAAGAGGAAGGAGGAGGAACTGCTCCATATAAGGGAGGAATATTTGGTTTAGGAAGGAGACCAAGTCCATCATGACGAGGAGGTATAGGTCTACTTTTAGGAAGTTTATTAGATATAGGCATAGTCACATTCATAGGAATGGGTTGGGAATCTTCTTGAGGAAAGACATTAGTTTTATCTTTCAAAGGAAGAACTTCCTTCTCAAGAATGATAGGAATGTCAAGTTTGGGTGTTCTAGGTTCACTTAGAGATAGGATCATATCTTTTTTCCACTTTTGATAAGATTTAAAAAGATGATCACTTCGCGGAGGAAGAGATTGAAATTGTTTAGGCCAAAAGAAATCAATAGGAACGCTAGAAGTTCTTTCAGCTGGTTTAAAGAGACTATGATTGACAGTAACAACTTCACCATTATGGGGAAATTTCAAACACTTGTGAATAGGAGAAGCAATAGCTTTCATGGAAGATAGCCAAGGATAGCCTAGCTTCACACGAAATTGTTCAGACGATGGAATAATAGCAAAGTCCACATCAAGGGATTTGTTATGGACCTCGATAGGTAATGTAATAGAACCAATTGCAGGAGAAGAAAATGCATCAAATAGTTTCACAACCACATTTGTTTCATCATAGATCACTTGATTCAATTGCAAAGTAAAAAGAAATTCTTCCGTAATGATATTAACCATACAAGAAGGATCAATAAGCACTCCATGGCAAGGTGTATTCATGACTTTTGCAACTATATATAAAGGACCATCAGGTGCCCTGATAGTTTCACTAGAATCAAAGGTGATGGAAGGTTCTTTAGGGATTTTCTGCTGCTCTACAAAGTTAATCACATTCGGAGCCATAGACACAAGATCATCAGGTGAGACAGAGGAATTGGTAGTATCAATCGCATTAGAGGTATGAGAAGGCAATGGATCAGTAAAAATCTTAAGATTTTGGTTAGGAGGAGCTACAGATGTATTGCCTTTATCATTCACACCAGAAACAAAGATAGTATTATTATCAATCAAATCTTTAATTTTACCCTTTAAAGTAAAACATTTTTCAGTATCATGCCCGGGTTGACGATGAAATAGACAAAAAGATTTATTATCAAAATAGGGTGAATTAATCTTTGCAGGATCTATTTGCCTTATAGGAGGAAGAGTAAGCACATTTTGTTCCAATAACTTATTCATAATACTATGCAATGATTCATTCAAAGGAGTAAACTTTCTTTCTTTCTTGAAAAACTTAGAAATAGGAGGCACACCTGATGATGCATTCACATTGTTATTGATGATGTTTTCATTGAATTTAATTGACTCTCTGTTCGGTTTAAACTTCCCAAATGGTTGTTGACTACTATCACCCTTATCACTCGGAGCCATAGGATTTGCTTGTTCCATTTGACTCACAGTCAGTTGATAATTGTGAAGAGTTGCGCACAACTGTTGGAAAGAAGTAAACTCAGAAAACAGGAGTTTTTCTTTAATATCTTTTTGTAAATTAGAAATAAAGATTCTTTGAATATCATTGTCAGGCACTGGAAAAGAAATCTGAGCATACAAATGCTTATATCTACCGATGAAATCAGTCACTTTTTCTTTAACACCTTGTTTACAATGCATTAAATCAATCAAAGTAACTTTAGGACTTATATTGTTTTGAAATTGTTGAATAAAAGCATTTGCAAGTTGTTCGAAAGAATTAATAGAATAGGAAGGCAACGAGCAATACCATTGTAGGGCTTTATCTCTTAATGTTCTAGTAAACAGTTTTGCAAGCAACCTTTGGTCATAAGCAAAATCGGTACATATTGTTTGAAAGGTCTTAACATGTGTTAGAGGATCACCCTTACCATTATAAATCTCCAAATGCGGAATTTCAACATGTTTAGGGGGGATAGCTCGAACAATGTCAAGAGAAAGTGGGCTCGCAACATCAAATGTGGGCACACTAAACTTAGATTGATTCATAGAGGCAATTTGTTGCTGTAAAGAAGAGACAGTTTGTGCAAGATTGTTAATGGTCGCTTCAGTCGAAGAGTTCATATTAGACGTGTTAGATTGTGATGGAGGTGTTATGTTATTGAAAGAAGGTAGAGAGTAAGGTGGTGGGACACTATGATAGTTAGTCATAGGAGATGATTGAAAAGGAGGAATGGAAGGGTTAAACGAATTGCCCTCTTGCGTCATGTTCATTTGTGGAGATATAATAGGAACACTTATTGAAGGAATGAATGAAGAAGTTGGATTGAATGAAGGAAGAGGGTTGATTGAAGAAGAGGGATTGCCCCCATGACTGGTGATCATAGGTGGAATGTCTTGTATTGAAGTAGTCATTATGTTTGATGTAAAAGTAGGTATACTAGCAATAGAAGTTGTCAAAGGAATAGAATGATTGACTTGAGTAGGAGGTTGTGTATAACCTAAAGTTTCGGCACAACTTTTCATTGGCATCACATTCGAATCCACAATGTGTGCAATACCACACAAAATATCAATTCCATTCTTATCACTTTGAACCATACGTTTTAGACCTTCAATTAATGAAAGAGCTTCACTATCAGGGTATTCTTGAGACATCCATTGTCGAAAATCATCAAATTGGTTATCCAATTTTGAAAGTTGTTCTACAGAAACCTCATGGAGAGCTTCTTCATCATTAAGAGGATTAGAGGAATTACCCATGTCCTCGTTAAAAAGGCCATTCAAATTAGGTTCCATCTCCTCGATAATTACACCTTGGAAAGACTTAATTCTAAGGCTTCGTCTAACGGGAATAGTGTAAGTAGGGCTTATTGTTGTAAAACTCATGCACTAAAGAAAGAGAGAAGATTTTGAATTTTAGGGGTAGCAAATTTCAATAAAATCAGCCAATCTCCTAGATTTAAGCTGTTAAATGCAATCAGGACAATCTCCCGAA
>NC_081409.1:546608376-546645376 GCF_030272615.1 Cryptomeria japonica
AGATGTATTTAAGTTATACACTAGTCTCTTAAATAGCAATTAGCCTAATTAACATTAACTTATTAATCTCCCATTATGTTAATGGCCTATTATGTGTGTGCTTTAGGTAATGAGAAGGTGTTGTAATCTTACCAGTGTTACAAGACTTGGACTCAGCTTGGACTTGACACGCTGATTTTTGGCTCATACTCAGAATTGGCAAATTCAAAAAACCATGAAATATAGAGATATTTTAAAGTTTTTATTATGCACCCTGCAATTAATAAATTTTAAAGACAAAAGAAACTAAGTAAACAGAAGCTACTTTGATTACATATGCAAGTATAAATTGATCACATGAGTACAAAAGTGGGTTTTAGCTGAAGGAAACAACATTTTTAAATATATAAATATTTTTAAGTGTTTTCAGTGCACAAATCTCATGGATTATGATATCCATGACATCAAATACAAAACCGCAATATGGAGTCATGAACTATTGTAGAGAGGAGCTTGTATCACTTGCCCTAATATCACTAACTATATGTGGTGTCCTATGCCCGCATCTCAAACTAGTCTGCAATGCTGCTACAGCCATAGGAGTATTGTTCAGCATTAGAATTGACTTGGCAAACAGCAAGTATAAATGTAATTCAATTACTTGGGAATAAAGTTGACAAAATAAAAAATGTTGCTTTTTCATTTGGCGTGTCTCAAAATGATTTTTTAATTTTTGATTTTTAAAACTAAAGTGGGGGTCTAGGGGTGGTAGCCACCAATAGGGTTGAGGGGTAGTGCCCCCTTGCAAGGGTTTGGGGCTAGTCGCCCTCGTGGGGTTTGAGGGTAGCTCCTCACCAAGCTTAAGTTGAAATCACACAAACCTTCATGGTGGATACCATTTTGCATAATTTTATCACTTTTAAGTTTTAACCAAGAATTCGGATGCCACACATTAGTTTCAGTTTTTTTTTATCATCAAGACATTCTAACAATATATTGAGCTTTTAACCTTCTTTTAATTGTATAAAACATTGTTTCATTGAACAATATTATCATTTGGGATTTGCTCTCCACACTTGGTATCAAGAAACGTTGGTGATAAGAAGTCGAAGAAGGTCAGTTGCATTCTGCTAGAGAGGAGAAGTTGTGAAGTGTTCCCTCCCAGCCATTGAGCATCCTGCTTATAGAAGAAAACACAACCAATCTTAAGTGCAAAGATAACTGAAGTCCCCAATTATATGTGCCATTTGACTTTGGACATATTGTTATCATTTCTAAAGTTTGCACTAAGGATCGTGTTGTGACGTTTTCACACATTGCCCCATCGCAAATGGGGGCCCCCTGTTTTCGCTTTTTATGGCAGTGTTTAGGTGTCTTAGTTTCAGTCTTCGGTCTCTTGCCCGTGCAAAGTGTTGAGTTCCTTTTGGGGTGTTTCATCCGGTTTAGAGATGTCGTCAAGTCAATATATCAAATGTCTTGGCTATAAAGAGCGAATAGGTCACCCTTACAGTGCTATAGCCATTGTTGGTCTTTAGATTGGTGCCGACATGGTTGGAAGGATATTTCGATGCCACAAGCGCGTTCAGACAGGTTAACGAAGATGAATGCAATTTTTCGAGATGAAATTCCTATTCCAGGCAAAGAGGAAATTCCACTTGGAAAGAAGGAAAATCCACTTGGAAAGAAGAAACATCCACTTGGAAAGAAGGAAAATCTACTTGGAAAGAAGAAACATCCACTTGGAAAGAAGAAAAATCCACTTGAGGTCCAATTATCCCAAGTAGAGGTGAGCAAAACGTTTCTAAGTCCTTGAAAATTCCTTGTGAGGTACAATGAAATTCCAAAGAGAAAATCCACTTGGAGGTCGAATTTCCCAAGTAGTACAAAGAATAGAAAGTTCTATTGTTTTTTTTTCTTTAAAGAGAAAAAACAAAAAGGGAAAAATCACATAAGCCGACCTTCTTGGGAGAAGACTTGCAAGCTTATAAAAGAGGCTTGAGGAAGAGTAATTCAAACCATTCAAATTCCAAGATCGATTGTCTCTAAGGTAGAACAAAGATCATAACCATCAGGCTTGGGATTTTCAAAGGGAGAATTGCTCCAAGCTTGCTCAAAGAGAAGTAAACAAATTCGTACAAGAGGGAAGACAATATTCACCACAACCAGCATAAGGAATTCAGACCATGAAAATCAGACCCAAGGATAGAAGAGATAGCAAATTTTGCTAAAATCAGACCTAGAACATCAATTCAAAAAGTTTTGATAGGACAATTTCCATATTTTTGAAGGAAGCGAGTTTTGTGAATTATCTTGCATTTTGCTTGCTTAAGGTTTCATTCATTATCAAGATTTAAATGTTTTCTTTGTCTTTTTCAGGTTTAATGTGAAGAAGGACAACATAAAGATGTTCAAGGACTCAATATTGTAAAAAGGATCGAGGTCAAACTATAAGTATTACAAAGAACTTCACAAAGTGAGAGAGATCAACATGTTCAAAAAGGTTCAAAGAAGTGGATGATAGGAAACTATACAAGGAAAGGACAACATTCACACTTCAAGAAGGAATACAAGAAGACCATCAAAGAAAAATCCAAGAGGATGAGGATCAACATCATGAAATGGTGAGACAATATCAAGGAATCTACAAGGATGATGAAGATGAAAGATTACATTTAAAAGGAAATCAGCATGAAGATTAAGGATTCAGGGATTTGCAACTAATACATGAAGATTGCTCTACAAGTTCAAGAACTTTAAGACATCACAATGAAGATGAGGAAATTCGACAATCTTGAATTTCCTTTGGAAATCCAAGGATAAGAGTCAGTACAAAGAGTTGATTTTGGTTGAGAAACATTGCAACATGGAGGTATCCCTACATCAAGTAAAGGAATTCAAGACTAAAGCAAGGATCAAGGATGAAATGCATTACAAGGGAGAAAAATTCCCAAATATGAGAGTAAAATGTAAGAATGATCAAGAAGGAAAGATAGTTGCAGAAGAGATAATCAAAATTAGAAGACTTGATTATCCAAATATGATGCAATTTGGGAATATGTCCCAACATCTTCATCACATCAGGTAATTGGAAATGTGAGTATCAAGAGATGTTGCCTAAGGTATTAGCACTTCTTCATGATGAGGAATTAAAATTGCAAGGCAAGCTGAGGTGGCATCCCAGTCATCAATCAACCAATCAAAGGGTTCCAAGTCAGACATGTCCAAGTACAATGAACCAGACTCAACGAGTGGAAGATATTAAATGATTTGCAATGGCTCCTATTTTCTCATTGGTTATTCAAAATATTGTAGTTTTCTCATTGGCTAAAAGGAGTTTGTTGTAACAAACCCTAATTAGGGTTTTATTGTAAAATCTTGGCCATTGATTCGAGAATCAATTTGAGCCATTGGAATGTAATGAGCCCTCTATATAAGGTTCAAACTTCACATTTGTAAAGGTGAATAGAGAGTAGCAGAGAATAGTTGATAGATCAATAATAGATAGTAGATAATAGCTAGATACTTAGAGTAGAGTAGGAGGAAAGGAGATTGTTGCCAAAAGCTTGTTGTAATGAACATACTTTTTCATTGAAGATACGGTTAATTTTGGTGTGCTATTTCAACATGTTGCAATGGTCTCTGCTTCTCATGGTTTAATTAAAGTTCATTGATTATGGTGGATGCTTATGAAGATATTGTGATGAACTCCTTGGTTCATACTTTTTGTAGTTTTCTGATTGTAAGCTACATTGTAAATTTAGCCTAAGCCATATTAATTGTGCTAAGTTTGATAGTGGATACTTGTTCAAGTTGCGTTAGCATTGGGTATTTGGGGGATGTATTTGCAATGTGAAAATCTTCCATTTCCCTTGGAAGATTGCATCAGTCTTGCGTAGTTGTTGTTATCATGGCGACAAGGCTTGATTTGAAGGAGTTTGTCTAAGTAACATTCATTGTCATCATTGATCTTAGGAGTAGCATAGTCTTTCTAAACCCTTATCTCTTTTGCCTTTTATTTTCCAAGCGGATTAATTAGTTTCCATGTTCCAACATTGTTCATGTTCAACGTAAGTGCCCTTGTGATTCCAACAAAATTACATCAACATGTTGAGTCTATCCACAATATAAAGTCAAGACCTGACTATCGAAGCCTTGGAGTCGTCTCGTTTGATCACATAGTTTAGCATCCGAGAGGCCTTTGTTCAAGAGAAGATATAATACTTAGTATTTTATTTTTAGTTGCATAGTGTCATAAAAAACACATCAACAGGTGATTGCTGAAACTGTATAAAAATGTCTAGATATTTTTTTCGGAAGTGTGTATTTTTCCTGAAAAAATCAAGTCTTCATGATGGGACTTGCTGGGTTTGGGGAGTTTGGCTGGACTAGTGGAATGCCAGGGTTCAAGTCTTCTAGCCTTGGTTAGTCTTGGTGATTCTGGGTCAGTCTTGTATTTGTGACTCTTATAAATACAAATTTATAAGATGTTTATTTGGTTTCTTGTATACGTCATATTGGAGCAGTGTTAGTACCACAATTGAGCTATAGGGGACAAGTTTATGATGCATCAGCATCCATGGTTAGCTATTAAACAATTTTAAGCATAATAGTACATTACGGTTGTTGGAGAATATCTCTTTTTAATTGGAGTGATATTCAAATGCATTAGAAAATAGGTAGTTTAATAAGCTCTTAGTGGAAAGTTAAAAATGCATTTATAGATTGAAATCTGGGAGAGTACAACCTAGAAGGCTAACTGACCTCAATTGTCTGATATGCAGCAAAAGTCAAATAGATCCTATTATGCAAATTATAGTGTCTAGTCTTCAGGAGGTAAAAGAGTTCTATCGGGACACTATTCAATGGTTTTGTATTGTACATCCAAAAGACTAAATGCAAGTAGTCGCCTTGGAGTGTGCTTTTGCCTTTTTATACAATGTATATACACCATGAAATATAATCATACGTCATGTGAATTACCATTTGATGATGTAATAATGGCATACTACTGAAGAAATATATTATGTTTACATTTATTTCAAACTAGGTAAAACCCTAATGCAGTATTATATCTGGTATGTGTATGCATTAGGTAATTACCAGGTGTTTTACTGTGATAATCCAATCCTATAAGTTGTTTATTTAGTTTCTTGTATACGTCTAACTGGAGCAGTCTTAGTATTACAGACAAGCTATTTTGGGAACATTTCTATAATGCATTTTTTCATCATATCAGTCTACATTAGGCAAAGAATTACTTTTTAAGTATCCCTAACAGTACAGGGCAAAAACTGTTGTGTTCTTATTTCAATGAATTAGTGTATTTTTAAAACTCCATTCTGCACAGTATTCTGTGAATCCTAAAGAGAGTTTGCTTAGACCTTTTAGAAATAAGTTCTCTCAAGGTAGCTCCTAAGGTGCCTTAAAAAACTTATTCTGGGTGCCTTCAGTTCATTCTTCTTGAGCTAACACATTGATTTAATCTGAAATATTGGCCTTGGTTAAATTACTTGCTTTAAGATTACAAACACCCTACTTAGAGGCATTTCATTCAACAATGCTGAAAATTTTTGTTCCAAATTTTCTGGTATGTTGATTGATTTGATACATTGCTTCTTTGACATATTCAGTTGAATGCATAGTAGCACAGAAACAGCATGGTTCTTTGTTTCAAACTTTCAACAAATAGCATGGATCCTTTTAAATGAAAATGCCATGTCAGGCCGGTTACTAAATCAAAGGAACCTACATATTTGTGTTACGGATCGTTCTTTTTGTTCTTGGAGTTAAAATTGCAATGACACTCCCTCTTCACTCAGTGTTAAAAACATGAATTTGTGACTCCACATGTCCCATGCTGTTCATTGGCAGAGACATCTTGTTTAGTTAAAAAGTAAACGTAAAGCTAGTTTTTTAGGTTACTGGCAAGTGAGACACCAGTTTGGTGTATGAGAACTCCTAGTGGAAACCCAAAAGGGGATTGTTTTTCCACATCTTCCATATTGTTCAACAAAGTTTCCACATCTTCTATATTGTTTGACAAAGTTTACAATCCTTTTGCTGTCTATATTTGAACTTGTAATCTCCTTTATGGAGCACATATGCTTTCATTATTAGGCTATTTGGTCTCCCTATTGGAAAATCTGATGTCAAAAGGCACAGTCAAAACAGATACAGAAGAATGTCACAGCATCATACCAATTGGTACAGCAGATTGCAAAAAAGTAGGATGGCAAAAGCAGCAGTTAAAAAAATTGGAATGTCTGTTAAATATAAAATTAGGAAGATAAAAATAGGACTGTTTTTTGCTTTTTTTAAAAGCAAGGCTGTGTTTAGAGTGTTTTTTATATTGTGTTAAGTAGAAAGGTAAAATCAATTTGGAATAGCAGTATCAGAGTATGACAGCAAAAAAGATTTTGATTATGAGCTCAGTGTGATGCTGAAGTAGATTCAGAGATTGATTTGATTTTATATAAAGAGAAAATTATTCCAAAACATTTTGAATGGATTTAAGATCTTATGGATGGAATTTATGATTTTATGTTTCTGATTTCTTGAGGTTGCTGTCTTGCCCTTGTTCCATACGAAATTTACCAGCAATGTCATCAGAGCCACGTTTATCAGTGCAGATGAGAATTACACTAGACGAGTTTAAAAATGAATCTCATTCACTAGGGTTCAAGATCCTGATAGTTTGAGATAAAATCTCAGCTTTGTTTGATTCACTATAATGGTAGCTAGCAATGGTATAGTGCTAGTTCCACTGTTTAAAGGCTAAGTTGTATGGTTCGCCCCCCTAGGCCCTTGGTACTGGTCCGGTCCGAACCTGGTTTGGGGTCCTGGTCTAGTCCGCCTGTTGTCTGGAAGGGTCCGTGATTCACAGGCCTGGTTCAGACCAGGTCGAGCCTAGGCGGACCTAGGTCGAACCCAGGCGTCCGGCGGCCCAAAAACGAAGTTTTTTTGCCATTTTTTTTTTTTTTTTCAAATCTGCCACTTAAAAAATTAAAATGAAACCCTAAAAGTGAGTTTTAAAACATAAACTTGGCTCATTTCTCCTCATCAAATGACTCGGATAGCGAGAAAACTTATAGTGCAAGTGCAAGTGTAAGTGGCATTGGCATTGGTTCATCTAATTTTGATGTCAATGATGAGGAGGATGAGGATGATGAATTAGAGAATCCATTTGATGATTAAACTTTAAATTGTTGAAAGTTGAAACAATGATACTTGAATATTTTGTCATTTTGATATTAAACTTGATGTACATGATTCTATTATGGTATGATCATGATATCTTGGTATGATTACACGGTTTTGTTGGTTTTGTTGTTTATATGATGCTATGTGACATGCTAATCTTAATTCATGCTTGTAGGCTTCATATATATATAATTTACATGTTTTTGTACTAACAAACCCAAACCAGTGTTCCACGGGGACGCGTCCCCCCCCTTTTTGGGCGCGTCCCCCCGTCAGAGACGTCTTGGGGACGGGGGGACGGGGACGCGACGTCCCTCGCCGTCCCGCCACCGCCACCCAAACGCCGTCAGGACGTGGAGACGTCCCCGCGTCTCCGCGTCTCCCAGGGAGACGTGGAGACGTCTGGGCGTCTCCGTGGGAGACACCTGGGCGTCTCCCAGTCCCTCAAGAGACATGCCCAGGCGTCTCTCGAGGGACGGGGAGAGGCATCTCCCGCGTTCCCACGCGAAAAAGACACTTTTTAAAGTTTTTTTAAAACATGTGTCTTTTGGGGGGGGTTAAGGGGTAACCCTAATTGGACGTGGGTCCCACCCTACCCCCCAAAACAACACAAAAGCATGTTTATTTTGGATTTCACTCTCATTTTGGAAAACTGATTTTTTTTCGAGCAACTTGAAGAGGAGGAAATACTTGAAGAAGATTGATTGAAGGGGTGAGAAAAGTGATTGCAAGCGTGATAGGAGCTAGAAGAAGCAAGAAGAAGAGGAAGAAGAAGATTCTTCTACATTTTGGAGAGATTTTTCAAGCACAAGGTAGGGTTTTTTAACTTCTTGTTTTTTTTTGTTTTACTTTCTGATTTTCATTGTTCTATGTCATTTTTGGTTTTTTTTTCCCTATTCATCTCAAGACTCAAAATGAGATTTGATGTTGAATCTTGAGGGCAAAATGATTCATCATTTTGCCCTCAAGATTCAAGATCAAATCTCATTTTGAGATGAATAGGAAAAAAATTTAAAAATATATTGTTAAACAAGGCTGATTTTATTTTTATTTTTATTTTGTGAAATGCAGTGTCAATTTCACAATGAGCTCCCAAGGCATGAGTGAAGATGACATGGAAATCCATTCTCATAGTGAGAATGATTCAAAATATGAACCTGAAAATGAGGGGGGTGACCATGGGGCTGATCCCAGGTTTCCAGTTCTTTAGTTGCTGAGAGGAACTGGTCTACATATAGCTTCATCCACTCTCTTAAGAGGAACAAACTTACCTCTAAGAGAGCAGAGAAGCTTGTGGCTGTACACAGTGCTTTGCGTCTCATAGACTGCAAGACACTCGTCTACAAGGAGAGTCCAGTGGCACGATGGGATGTAGAGCCAGAGGAGCCTTCACAGATTGATGAGGATGATCCTACCACTTCAGATTCAGGGCTAGTTGGTGTGAGCTTGAGGGACCTTGATCTTCAAGAGTCCAGCAGTTCCAGTGAGGAGGAGTTCACAGATGATTAGAGGCCTCCATTAGCTACATTTTGAGTTTTGTCATTTTGTCTTTGACTCTAGTCTCTTTTGTAATGCTATTGCTACACGTATTTGTATTTGGCTACTCATTGTAATGATGAATTATGTAATCATCTTTATTATTATAGACTTTGCAATGGCATCAGATATTCGTATTTTCGTTTTCCTTTTTCGATATTCATATGATAGAAATGAGAAATCTCCAATTTGACAATTTCATTTGTCAAATTTTATTTAGCATTTAGCAATTAGTATTACTAATCTAAGTAATCTTGGTATTTCCTATAGTTTCATTTGAAATCTAATTCTTATACTGTTATATTGTTATACATCTTTTCAAAACTAGTTTTTCAAGTACTATATGTATATATATGTTCACCACCACCCCGCCACCCCCCTGCTGCCCTCCCCCCGCTGTCCCCTCGCCGTCCCCAAATTTAGGCCCTTGGTCCCCCCGTCCCGGAAACGCGTCCCCCTTGTCCCCCCGTCCCCCCGTCCCCAACGCCCGTGGAACACTGACCCAAACGCCTTTTCAAAATTTTGCCGTACCGGCATACTGGTTTTTCGAACCCGAATCTGAACTGGCAACTTAGTTTAAAGGTGATAATTTTGATTATTGGAGAGATTAGTTGAAAAGAGTATTAGTATAGAAAGGAGTTTGTGATATAAGAATCATAGATAGATCAAGGCTTGCTTGCCTTCAGTGTTTGTTGCTCTTCTATCTAGTTATTTCTTGCTTTCCCAATTTAGGGAGGCCCAAGTTGTCCCTATGTTTCATGGAATGTGAAGAAGGAAGGAATGCAGGCTTTACTTGCTATGTTGAACCTCAAGATTGGAATTGAATGCAAAATACAAGATAGAGAAAGATGAGAAAAATGATGTTCATGTGTTTTCCTATATTCAAAGTGCAATAAATCCAAGTATTTAGCAAAGGAAACAAGGTCAACTTTAGAAAACTCATATCAAAGTACAAGTCAGGTAAGGGTTGCAAAGCTTCAATCTCTGAGAAGAATTTTGAGAATTTAAGAATGAAAGATAATGAAAAAGTTGAATATTATTGTTTTAGAGTAACAACGTAGTGAATAAGATGATAAATATTTTGAGGCAATGAAAGATGTGGTTGTGAAGAAGACTTGAGATCCTTTATACCCATATCCAATGAATGAATATTTTTATTACATTAGAAGAGTGCAAAGATTTAAATACTTCAAATTTAAAGATTGAACCGCTACTTGGATAATTACTCAACCATGAAGAGAAGGCAAATAATATGGGTGGTCTAGGTCAAGTGCTTATATTTAGAGTAGCTAGATACACCCATGCTCCTCCCTGGGCACACTTGCTGCTATATCCAATACAGATACGGCTCAGATATGTGTCGGATACTGTATCCGCACGTGCCCAAATGACACTAATTTTACAGCCGTGTTGGATATTGTGTGATTTAATTTTTAAAAAGTTGACGTGAACATTAATAAATTTAATTTAGAAAACTTCATTAATGCAATTTTAATTTTATTTTTCTGTTTTTTATTGTGAAATTTTATTTTTAAGTTTAGATTTTTATTGTTTATCTAGTTGTTTATATTTAAATTTTTAATTTTTAATATATCTAGATATTTTTCTTTTCTAATTAATATTTAAATTTACTTTATTTTATCTTAATTTAGATTTAAATGACATTATTGTATAATTTAATTATAGGTCTTAGTTTGTATATTTTTTATATATTGTAAATTGTTAAATCAACTTATAATTATTTATGTAGCGATTAGGTGTCAATCCTGCTTATAAAGTAATGAAAACATCCTCTAATAACTTAGAAAATTGTGTTAATGTGTATGTGATTTTTATGAATGTTGTATCCAGCAGTATCCATATTTAGTGTTTTAAAAAATGGCCATACCGTATCCATATTTGTATCCGTATATGTGTCTATGCAACTTTGCTTATATCAAAAGAAAAGATCAATAATAATTTTTCTCTAATATTGCTAAAATATAAATGGGAGATATCATATCAAGAGTTTGGTTTTGACTTTAGAGGAAGAGGTAGATTTAATATAGGAGGCTGCTAGTGCAGTGTTATTTGTGATTGGATTTTTGAACTTCTTAAATTAAACTTAAAATCCAGATTTAATTCAGTAGAAAATACTTCAAGATTTGTAAACTTTATTTTAGTGGTTTTCTTAATACAAGATTTTCCTAATGGCAGTGAACATGCTAATATTGCCTTTAATCTTGTCAAACAGTTCTACATAGATGCCAGAATTTACTATAGTCACACTTTCAATGTGCGTATTAGCATATTAGAGTTTTTCTTTGGCAATGGTTTCAGTTAATTTGATAGATTGATTAGCTTAAAATATGTAAAAACCTAAAAGATTATAGACACAGAAATTACACAGAAAAAGTAAAATGAGCCATAAACATTTCAATTTTTGAAGAATCCCTTTGGTGACTTCTTCCCTTGAAATATTTATCAATATTCAATCCTATTTGGTGGATTTTCCATGATATTAACAATAATAACTGTGTTTTGATTCCTTCTTAAACTAAAGTCCAAGGCACCAAGTAATGTTGACTTGTATATTACGTAGTGAATGAGAATTGCTTTTATCATTTATGGGAGCTGGAAGATAATCATTAAATTAAATTTCATCTAATGGACTTGGAATTATCAGAGTACATGGACTAACAGTCTGTCTACACTGCTTAATAGGGATTTCTGCTGCATGTCCTCTATGTAATATAGTTCTCGAAGGAGATATTACAAAAGGGGATTTCAATCAGAGATTTAATGCTCACCTTGATAGCTGTATTGGATCCTGTGCTTGAAGCATGCTGACCAGGAAATGTTTGCATACAAGTTTTATTTGTAACTCTGGTTTTCTTGATTTTTAAAAGCCTTACAGGAAGAGAATAGGATTTTTTCGGCACCTCTGATATGAGTTTTTTGAAAGCTGAAAAATTTAGCTATAATCAGAAATAGGAAAGACATGGGATGCATATATTTCTGTGGTCTTGAAATTTTGATGATATTCCCTCTGGTAAAAGTAATACTCTCTCTGCTCATTTTTGTATCTGGACTGTTTATACATTAAATAGATGGCTTCTGATATTTCTTTAGTTTTAGATATCATCTCATTTTGACTTAATTCTGTTTAAAAATTACTCTTGTAGAAGTGCATGTAAACCCGGCACATTCTTTTTTCCATGAAGATAATAGAAAATAAAAAATATGGCGCTGGAAAGATTATTATATTATCACTGGTATAGGATATGTCATACTATTTTTCTCCTTATGATCTCTATCTCATCCTGATGATGGATCACAGAGTGTGATCCGAAACGTTGATGAAAAAACATTCACACAATCAAATCCAGAAGCAAAACATACAGCTTGCAAATTGCCAAATTCTTAATATAAATTGAAAGCAATCATAATTGCTATTTGACTCAGTTGATTGATTTGCCCACGATGTTTTAATCAGTTAAAAACTTCTTTGTTCATTTGCACCCATCTCCACACTGGGGACATAAGGATGGGTGGGAAATGTCCCTGGGGCTGTGCCCTATAATATTTTTTTTTATAAGAGAACATGTCTAGATGCTTCAGAAATGGCACATCAGGGGACAGCCAGGGGATGCCTAGATATTCCCCGACTGCCCCTGAGATGGCTAGCTGTCCTCTACAGCCCAGTGAAAAAGAAGCTAGGCAACATCCAATAACCCTGCTTAATAATAACGCTGAAGTTTTTCCACGGTTTTATTTCACTGTTTTGGCCCAGCAAATGAGAATAAGCCATGTGGCCTCAAGTAGATATGGGATACCTTGTATCGAAATTACGACCCAGATATGAATACACTACAAATAATTAAAACAGGGTTTGACAACGAATATGGAAGTTGTTTGTCTAATTAGAATAGAATAAAAAAATGTATAAATTAAAACAAAGTCCAACATTACAACAAAATTAGTACTTGAACATGAGATTTTGGCAATAACAAAGGACAAGCCTAACAGATAAAAATAAGAGGCATATTCTAAGGATTTTCAGTGTACACTTAAGGATCCCTCCATAATCTAGGCAAGATGACAAAGAGCAAGACCTTGAACATGAAATTGAGACCAAGCCATGATGTGCATATAAACAACTCCTTGATTTACAAATTCACAATTCATTAAAGTTTCCATTTAAATTTTTATTGTTTTTGATTAAAAAAGCAGCTTTAATTAGGGCGCTGACCCTTTACAAAGCCAAAGGCTATAAAAATTAAAAAGACCAAGCAGGGGTGCAAATCTCAAAAGAACAAAGTCGGATAGGCCACACTGACCTGTCAAACCATCAACAACCCAACCCATATCAAGAGGGGGGAGACAAACTTGGAACTTGACCAGGGGGGGCTTGAGAAAGGGGGTTAGATTTTCTTTTCCACCTACGACAAACAACTATCCAGACAACACTATCATTAGGAACTTTCAAAGAAGAATCAAGCGGGGAAGACCTTGCAGGGTCATTGCCAGATTGCTGTTGCAGAGCGGTAATAGGCTGTTGCAACGGAGCAATAGCAAGAGAACAAACGCCAAGAGTAGAGTGAAGGTGAGGAGCAGGAGCAACAGGTGCAGGAACCAAGGGGGAAGGGTCCGCCACAACAATAACATCAACCAGACCTTCATCAACAGTAAGGGGCACCTCATCATGAGATGAATCAACCGAAACAGAATCTGAAGCATTAATCGTCAAGTGGTCTTTCGTAGCATCCTTCCACCAAGTAGCAACACCTTTGCGACGAGAGAGAGAACAGTCAGAAGCAAGGTGACCCGTTGATAAGCACCTTCGACAACGAAAAGGAGGCCCTCATAATCCAGCGGTTGGGTCCAAGGCCTATCTCTAACCATAAGAACCACATACCTAGGGAGGGCCAGAGATATGTCAACATCAATTAAAAGGTGAGCAAAGGTAGAATGACCCATGGAGAATGTGGCATCATCAACCTTCAAGAAGCTGCCAATGGAGTTACTGATGGCCTCAAAACAAGAATGTTCCTAGAAATGGAGGGGGAGATTGGGGAGGTGGACCCAAACCGAACGAACAGAGAGGGATTCAATAAGGGGGTTGAAAGGAGTCCAGGGCTTGATAGAGAGGGAGTGATCCCCCCAAATCCATAGCTTACCCAAAATCAAATCACGCTCATGAGTAGAGGTAAAGGAGGCCACAAAAAACCCATTAGCACAAGGGAAAAGTTGAATGCCATAAGAAACAAGGGGCTTCCAAGAATCACTCACCCAGCGATGAAGGTTTGGAAGGGAAGGCCAAAACCCAGTAAATCTACAAACTTGAGCGCTGCGTTGATAGAAGTCAACATTCTCCATAACCTCTCGGCTACATACCGCAACAGTAGAGGTCTTGGCACAAGGGAGAGGCGCACTCCCTTAGAAGGCTGGGCGGCAGATTTAGTCACACGGGCAAAGCTATGCTTTCCAGCAAAGGGCCTGGGCAGAGCATCTTCACCTCGAGCATCACCACCAGCAGCAGCAAGGGCCTCTAAATCCAAAACTGGGTCAGAGACACCGGCCCTGGGGGATCCAGCCCGAAACCCCTGCACAAAGGGCGTGGGTGAAGACGGAAGAGAGCCTCCATCAACAACCACTGGAGGAGGGAGACCAGAAAACCGCACACCCTGCAGACCACCAACGACAGAGGCAGAGGGGCGAGACGAAGCATCCACATCACCCACTAGGGAGGAGGCAGGGCCGCCGACAGGGGATGCCAAGAGAGAGTCCAGCGAAGCCGAGGGCCACAAAAATCCATCACCAGGTATGTCGGTAGTAGCACTGCCACTACCCACGACCACGACAACAACAAAAGCAGCACCCAACACAAGGTCCAGCGTTGCAAGGGAGTCGTTGCGAGGGGAATTCAAAACTGCCTGGGTGGGAGACAACATTGCGGTAAATTTTTATTGTTACCTAAAGTTTGTTGCTTAACATTTTACACATTAAGCGAGTTCTTATTCAAACATATATTGTGATGATAAAGCTTTACTTTGGCAACCTGGTATAGCAGACTCAAATCAGTTGTGCATACAAAGACATAAGAATTTTTTTTATTGTACCTGTTCACATAAGAATATATAGGTATTTCATTTACATATACTCATTGTCAAAATCTATGATTGGTGCAAGAGCACCTAGGTGATCAATGGAGTCTACCAATGGAGTCTATTAAGGATTTTGTTTTGTTTTTGTGTTTTCCAATGTTTCAAGGATGTAATAAGGTCTTGTTGACCATTCTACATGGTTTCATGTATATTTGTAAGGCTTTGGTGCCAATTGTTCATTTGTAACCAATCAGGACCTACTTGGTCAACCTTGGTCAAAGGTCACCCAAAGTGTGCAAATGGGTGAAAATCAATGTCTTTCATGTTTTTGAGCCATATGTGGCCTATTGATGATGATTTGATGTATTTAGGAAGGTTGTTTAGGTTGGAGTCCAAAGTTGCAAAAAGTTGCATGACAACTTTTGCAACTTTTGTTGTCAAAATGCAAAATGTGTATGCCAACGGCTAACTGATTTGAAAATCAGTTATAGATGTTGGGGTGATTGTAAGAGGGCTATATGTCTCCTACAACCTGAGGCAAGGTTGGTTGTTGTGACTATTGAGATTATCAATAAAATTGTGTGTTTTGCTGTGTAAATTCACGGTTTCCTAAGATAACAGTCATTTTTGTACGGGCTTGTACGGATATATGATGGTCTAATGAGACATGGTTGGATAGATACATGAGTTAGCTTTCATTTGTGTCTGGTTTGGTTTAATTTCATTTAGATTTGACAAAGTTATTGCACTTCTTTTGACTGGCAGTCTGAAACCCTCCATTGCTAGGGTTTTGATACAAATATGCCCATAACTCCGTACTCCATCAACAGTTGGTGATGAAAGTTGGTGAAAGTATGGGGCTAAGGGTCTGCTATAGGATTTTTGGGGTGGTAGAGCAAGCAAGGACATTGGCCAATCAGAGGAGTCAATAATCAGTCTGACATCTCTATGTGGCATACTGTGAAAGTGTGTTATTGATTGCTAAATTGAGCATGTGAGTGAATTTTAAGAGGTTTAGGCATTGTTTGAAGGTGGAATGTGTGGTTTGGAGACAAGACAAAACTTTTGAGTGTGGTTGTTGTGTTGGGTGAAGAGTTTTGAAGGCACTTGCTTTGGAAAAGTGACCTAATTGGGGTATTAGGTCTATGCGAGTGTTTTGGGTTGACACCATTGGTCCAAAGCATCATAGGTTGGTTTTGGAATATGTTTTGGGTAGTCCAAAGAGGTGTCTAAAAGTGTGTTTGGTTTGTGCGAGAAACCAAGTGATTGAAAGTTGTGGTCCAATCTCACCCAGAGTAGGGCTACTAGGCCTAGAAGGCTAGTATTGCAATTCATACCGAATAGGGGTTTGTGATTAGCATTGGGGTCACAAATTGATTCATGTAAGTTGTCCTGTGCAGGAATAGGAGTCTCTGAACCACTACCACTTTGTTGTCTTGAAATACCCAAAGTGTCATTGGTGTGTGTGTAAGTCTTAAGAGTAAGGTTGAGTCCCTTGTTGAGTAAAGGGGTGTTGTGGAGATTTGTCCCTTGTTTAGGTTGTTTGGCTAAGGTCTTTGGGAGCTCTGCATCATATTGGTATCAGAGCTAGTCTGATTGTTGGGAAGAAAGATTTTGGTGAATGTTGGAAGGTGAGAGTGAAGGAGAGGTTGGCACAACGCCTCCTAAAGGAATGACTGCAGAAGTGGCAAGAAGATTGCAAGAGATGTAAGAAATGTGGGAAGAGAAGTTCAAGTCCTTAGAGGCCAAAGAGAAGGAAAAGAGTAAGGAGAAGGAAGGAGGTGGTGACATTGAGGATGAAGAAGGGGATGAGAGGAAACCCGAAGATCAGGAAGAAGAGCTACCTGTAGATTAGAGAAGGTTCATAGATGCCTTGAAATCAGTGAACATAGACACCTTTGATGGATATTCCTACATATAGTGGGAAAATGGATGCTAAGGAAGTTGTAGAGTCGATAGATGCCCTTAATAACTATTTTGAATACAAGGAAGTGTTTGAGGATAGGAAAGTAAAGTTTGCTAAAACCAAGTTGAAAGGGGCTACCTTAACCTAGTGGAACTACAATCAAGGTGAGAGAGTGAAGACGGGGAAGAGCATGATCAACTCTTGGGATAGAATGATGTCCAAGATCAAAGCACAATTCACACCTGCTGATTATGACTATCAGATCTATAGGAGGTTGCAGAACTTAAAACAAAAAGATTTGGATGTGGCTTTACACACGGAGGAATTTCACAAACTGAGTCTAAGGGCAAGACATTGTGAAGATGAGAAAGAGAAGGTTGCTAGGTACATGAATGGGCTCAAATTCAGTATGCAAGATGAGATGAGTATGGTGATCCCTAGACTAGTAGATGAATGTTTTCAAATGGCCTTGAGGGCAGAGGATACATTGAAAAGAAAGGGATGGACAAAGGGGGAAGGAACTATAGAGGAAGAGGAAGCTTTGGGCGGAAAGAATCAATCTCAAAAACCCCATGGTGAGTCCAAACACCAAGAGCAAAGTGGAGACTTAGGTTCAAGAGGAGGCTTTAGAGGAAGGAGACTCAATGGAAGGGGTAGGTTTGGTGGACTAGGTAGGGGTCTAAGTGTCTTCACAGGGAGATGCTTTAACTGCAATCAGGTAGGACACACTGCAAGCAAGTGTCTTGAGAAAGCCTCAAGCTCTTATGGAAGGGAGAGAAGGAACCAATTGATCCAAGAAGATGACTGTCAAAGTGTCAATGCCCCACTTAGAGAAGTAGACCCAACAATGCATGGAGAAAGCCCAATGATGAGAAGGACGTTGTTGAAGGTACCACATGTGCAAGAACCCCCTCAGAGAAAGACCTTGTTCAAGACCACTTGTATAGCCAATGGAAAGGTATGTAAAGTCATTGTTGATTTTGGTTCAACTGACAATTTGGTCTTAGTAGAGGTGGTAGACAAGTTAAAGTTGAAGAAGTTACCCCATCCTAATCCTTATAAAGTGTCATGGTTGAGTAAGGGACAACAAGTCTTGGTTGATGAGCAATCATGGGTGGAATTTCAAATAGGAGAGTATAAAGATAAGATTTTATGTGATGCAATCCCTATGGATGCATGCCACCCCTTATTGGGGCGGGTATGACAATATGATGTACAAGCTCAACATGATGGGAAGAAAAACTCTTACAGTATAACCAAGAGTGGGGAAAAGTATAAGATGAATCCTTTGTTGGATGATGGGGTAGATAAGCAAACAAGATCAGGTGTCATGTTGGTGAGTGAAAAGGAGTTCTTAAGAATCTTGAAGGAGAATGATAACCGGGGGACGCTTTGATTTTGAAACCAAAAGACAGTCCTGATCCACATGATAGTGAGGAGAATAAAGTTCCCAAAGAGGTCTAACAGTTGTTAGAAAAGTATAAGGGGATAGTGGTGGAGGAGATACCTAACACCTTGCCTCCAAATAGGGATATAAGCCATCAAATTGACCTCATACCAAGGGCTACACTTCCAAATAAACCTGCCTATAAGATGATTCCATCTTAGAATGAGGAAATTGCTAGACAAGTGCAAGAACTATTGGATAAGGGGTTAGTAAGGAAAAGTCTTAGCCCATGTTCTGTTCCAACAATCCTAGCACCCAAAAAGGATGGTAAGTGGAGGCTTTGCACAGACTCAAGGGCCATCAACCGGATCACTATAAGGTATAGGTTCCCAATGCCCTAGATTGAAGATTTAATGGATTGCTTGGGAGGGGCATGCTATTACTCCAAGATTGATCTCAAAAGTGGCTACTATCAAATCAGGATCACGCAAGGAGATGAATGGAAGACTACCTTTAAAACCAATGAAGGCCTCTATGAGTGGATGGTTATGCCCTTTGGGCTGTCCAATGCACCAAGCACTTTTATGCGCCTTTTGAATGAGGTGTTGAAAGATTTTATTGGTAAATTTGTTGTTATTTACCTTGATGATATACTTGTGTTTAGCAAGTCAAGCGAGGAGCACTTGGAACACTTGGACATGGTCCTAAAGAAGTTGCATGAGGACAAGTTGATGATCAACATGGAGAAGTGTGTCTTCATGAAGGAAGAACTTGTGTACCAAGGACAGTAGGGGATGTGAGAAGCTTCCATGGATTGGCTACCTTCTATAGGAAGTTCATCAAGAATTTCAGTCATATATGTGCACCCATTCTTGATACCATCAAAGGAGTTAAATGTAAGTTTTCTTGGAATTATGCAACAAATAGGGTTTTTGAATATTTGAAACAAAGGATAGCACAATAGCCCATACTTGTTTTACCAAATTTTGATAAGTTGTTTACTGTGGAGAGTGATGCTAGTAATCAAGCCATTGGGGTTGTCTTGAGTCAAGAAGGTAGGCCAATGACCTTTAGTGAAAAACTTAATGATGCAAAAAGAAAATACTCAACCTATGATTTGGAATTATATGCCATGGTGTAGGCATTGAAGAAGTGGAGGCATTACCTCCTACCTAAAGAGTTTATAATTTATACTGACAACCATGCTTTGAGCTTCCTGAATGGGTAGAAGAAATTGAACCATAAGCATATGAAGTGTGTAGAGCACCTACAAGCCTACACATTTACCATCAAACACAAAAAAGGACAAGCCAACAAGGTGGTTGATGCATTGACTAAGAGGGTGTGTGTAATGCAGGAGATTCAGTTGCAGAGTATGGGGATTGATTCCCTTGAACATATTTATGAAGATGATGCAGATTTCAAAGAGGTATATGAGGTTTGTCAACAATTTTTGAATTCTTGTCATTTTGAATTCTTTGAGTATTTGTTGTAGAATGGTTTGTTGTTCAAGGGGAGTGAATTGTGTATCCCTAAATGCTCCATGAGGGAAAACATCATAAGGGAGAAACAAAGTGGCAGTTTGGGGGGACATTTAAGTCTTGATTAGACGTTAGATCAAGTGAAAAGATTTTACTATTGGCCCCGGTTGCAATCAGATGTTAGGAAGTTTGTTGAGGGCTGTAACATTTGTCAAAGAGCCAAAGGGACATCATCCAATGTAGGCCTATATCAACCACTCCCTATTCCCACTAGACCATGGGAGAGCATCAGTATGAACTTTGTATTGGGTCTACCTAGGACCAAGAGGGGATTTGATAGCATTTTTGTAGTGGTGGACAGGTTTAGCAAGATGGCACACTTCTTGCCATGTAAATGTACACATGATGCATTCCACATAGCCGGTGTGTTCTTTAAGGAGATTGTTAGGATACATGGTCTACCCCTCAACATTGTCACGGATAGGGATTCCAAGTTTGTGGGCCATTTTTGGAGGACTTTGTGGAAGAAGCTTGGCACTCACATGTCTTTTACTTCAGCATATCACCCTCAAACTGATGGCCAAACTGAGGCGGTAAACAAATCCTTGGGTAACCTCTTGAGATGTTTGACCAAACAACATGGAGAGGCATGGGACATGATCATTCCACAGGCAGAATATGGATATAATGACTCCACAAATAGGAGTACAAGGAGGCGTCCTTTTGAAATTGTGTATGGTGTTCATCCAAGGGGAATTTTGGAACTCATAGATTTGCAAGGCTTTGATAAAAGGAGTGCACAAGGTGAAGATTTTGCTGTGACTATGAAGGACATTCATGACCAGGTAAGAGAGACACTATAAAACAATGTGGACAAGTATAAGGCAAAGGCTGATGAAAGATATAGAGATGTAGAATTCAAAGTAGGGGATTTGGTAATGGCTTATCTAAAGAAGGAAAGACTTCCAAAGGGGCAACCTACCAAGTTGTTGATGAAGAAGATAGGTCCCTGCAGGATAGTGCACAAATTTGGCCAAAATTCCTATGAAATTGAACTACCCCGGGCCTAGCCATTTCTCCCATTTTTAATGTTTCTGACTTGTTTCCATACAAAGGTGTTGTTGTTGCAGGTCCAGATGTAGGTCTGGTAACATAAGAGTATGATGATTGGGTCAAGAACCTACCACCTAGCCAACCATTGAAACTAGAGTGCATTTTGGATACCAAGGAGGTCAAGAAGACTAGAAGAAAGTCATAAAAGGAGTATCTGGTTAAATGGAGTGGTTTACCTGATGAAGACGCCACTTGGATGAGTGAAGAAGACATCTTGAAGCATGGCAGTTCTGTTGCAGACTTGGTCTCTCAAGGGACTTGAGTTCTTTCTACCCCCAGGAGTATGGTGCAGGAGCACCGAGGTGATCAATGGAGTCTAGGAAGGATTTTGTTTTGTTTTTGTGTTTTCCAATGTCGCAAGGATGTAATAAGGTTTTGTGGACCATTCTACATGGTTTCATGTATATTTGTAAGGCTTTGGTGCCAATTGTTCATTTGTAACCAATCAGGACCTACTTGGTCAACCTTGGTTAAAGGTCACCCAAAGTGTGCAAATGAGTGAAAATCAATGTATTTCATGTTTTTGAGCCATATGTGGCCTATTGATGATGATTTGATGTATTTAGGAAGGTTGGATAGGTTGGAGTCCAAAGTTGCAAAAAGTTGCATGACAACTTTTGCTACTTTTCTTGTCAAAATGCAAAAATGTGTATGCCAACGGCTAACTGATTTGAAAATCAGTTATAGATGTTGGGGTGATTGTAAGAGGGCTATATATGCCTCCCACAACTCGAGGCAAGGTTGGTTGGTTGTGACTATTGAGATTGACAATAAGAATTGTGTGTTTTGTTGTGTAAATTCACGGTTTCTTGAGATAACAGTCATTTTTGTACGAGCTTGTACGGACAAAGGATGGCCTAATGAGGCATGGTTGGACAGATACATGAGTTAGCTTTCATTTGTGTCTGATTTGGTTTAATTTCATTTAGATTTGACAAAGTTATTGCATTTCTTTTGAGTGGCAGTCTTAAACCCTCCATTCCTAGGGTTTTGACACAAATATGCCCATAACTCCGTACTCCACCAATGACTGGTGAAAGTATGGGGTTAAGGGTCTGGTGTAGGATTTTTTGGGTGGCAGAGCAGGCAAGGACATTGGCCAATTAGAGGAGTCAATACTCAGTCTCACATCTCTGTGGTAGACTGTGAAAGTGTGTTATTGACTGCTAAATTGAGCGTGTGAGTGAATTTTAAGAGGTTTAGGCATTGTTTGAAGGTGGAATGTGTGGTTTGGAGACATGACAAAACTTTTGAGTGTGGTGGTTGGGTTGGGTGAAGAGTTTTGAAGGCACTTGCTTTGGAAAAGTGACCTAATTGGGGTATTAGGTCTACGCGAATGTTTTGGGTTGACACCATTGGTCCAAAGCATCATAGGTTGGTTTTGGAATATGTTTTGGGCAGCCCAAGGAGGTGTCTAAAAGTGTGTTTGGTTTGTGTGAGAAACCAAGTGATTGGAAGTTGTGGTCCAATCTCACTTGTAGTAGGGTTACTAGGCCTAGAAGGCTAGTATTGCAATTCATACTGAATAGGGGTTTGCGATTAGGGTTGGGGTCAGAAATTGATTCATGTAAGTTGTCCCGTGCAGGAATAGGAGTCTTTGAACCACTACCACTTTGTTGTCTTGAAATACTCAAAGTGTCATTGGTGTGTGTGTAAGTCTTACGAGCAAGGTTGAGTCCCTTGTTGAGTAAAGGGGCGTTGTGAAGATTTGTCCCTTGTTTAGGTTGTTTGGCTAAGGTCTTTAGGAGCTCTGCATCAATGATGAAATCAGATTTCATAATTCTATTCATAATTTATTGCTTGTAGTGCAAATCAATAATGATGGGTGTATTCACAATTTATAATTTCTTTTTGTTTTCTCTATACATGCTCATAGTTTATAATATCTTTTGAAATTTACAATGGATTGGCCTACACAGTTTTTTAATACTATTCTGGTTGTTAAAGTTTATCACCATAAAGACCTCTTATTCTTTGATACTTCCTTTGAAAATTATCAGTCCAACAAAACCTTTAACATCTAATGGTAGTGCTAGATTGCATGAAGTAAGGTGTGTAAAGTTTAATTGGGTATGATTAGCTCTTGTGATGAATCTACAATTTGGCAAAAGTCATTGAAATCAAGTTTGTTGCAATGCACAAAATAAGCTAGGCAACATTTAATAAAACTATTTCTCGTTGACAATGACATGTGTTCCCTATGAGATTTCCTTGGTTGAAGTTGGCGCCCTTGTTGTGGAGGTATTTGCTATGATTCGGCTACAAAGTTATCTAAAGAGGCTAAAGAAAATGGAGCTGCCTTGCTGGCCCAAAATGGCAGTAGAAGATGAACTAGACAAAAGAAGCATTTGGATGAAACAAAACGACAATGGACAAATAAGTGGGGTATTACCACAAAAGGGGTCATGAATAATAATGGGACAATAAAGAACTGTGTGCAAGGAAAAGTAAAAGAAAGTATGTGGACAAGGCAACTTGGGAGGAAAAGAGAATACTATATCAAGCATTTCAATCCTATGTATGATCATGCACAAAAAAACTATATAGAAGGAAATAAAATGGAATGCAAAAATGTTAATAACTCAATTAAGAATTAGTTCACACTAGCTTAGATGTGAAACCAAAAGGTGGGTGATATCTAAAGAAGAGTAAGTAGAAGAAGATGCTATTATTGTACTCTAGAAATGGTGGAGACAAAATGGCTTTTCATCATGGAGTGTTTGACTTATAAGGATATTCATATCAATTACATTGAAACTCTAAAGGTGGACTCCTTGTGTATGTTTGAAGAAGGGATAATAAAAGTTGTAGATTACTTAGTCAACATTCATCATAGAAGATCCAGGATACAAAAAGAAATGGAGACCAAGTGGGCACGATGTTGGTGGCTTGTTTGTTTTGGGCTTTTGTGCTCATCCGTGGTGTTGGTAATTTGTGAGTTCCATAGGGTGTTTAGCCTTTTGGACATTATTAAAAATATTCATCTGTTCATGCTTATGCTATATATATTTGACTTAACTCCTTTTATTATTATGCAACAATTCCTAGGCTTCTATTCATGCCATAACACCTTATTCGAGGGAAAAAGGCTTAGGGTAGATTGCGTACCTGTAGGACTAAGGCAAATATAAGTGGCATTGGAGGGAATAAACGGAACTAGGTGAATTGATACCCATGGTTCTAGTTGTAGGTTGTTGATTAACTTTTATAGTACAAGGACAATTGTTAATTTTTTGATGTCCTAGAATCATTGGTCAACAAGAAAATACATTAAAGAGTGCAGGGGTTCGAATTGGTTTAAATGTCATTCTTGGCTCCAAATAAAGATAGATCAATTAGTTGGGTTGCTCATGAAAGATCATATCAATTTTATAAAAAATATTATGTAACAACTTGGAGACCAATCATGGTAAGTCAACAATAGGTTAGAATAAAAGTATAAATCAAGGTAATATTGAACTAGTACTTAAAGAGGCGATTAATCCCATGATAAAGACTAAGTATTATAGACAAATAAAACACAAGTTCTAAGGTTTCTCGTTGTACTCATACGGAACCTTTTATAATTGGGTAATCAAGAGTAAAATTGTGAGGATGAAATTGAGACCAAGTCATGACACATAAATAACAATTGGTTCCTTGATTAAAATTTCAATGTATAGACAAAAAGTATTACCAAGGTTAGGACATTCATGAACTAGGGGACCTAAACTATATTGAATATACTTGAGTTTAATAGGCATAAACACAATTCCTTTGATACATAATCAACATAGATAATTAATTAAACTTCTTCCTCGTCTCTACACTCTTTTGTGTTTTGCGAAAGAGAAATCTTTAGTATAGGGTTGGGACCCTTGTTTCTCACTTGTTCCTTGCTCTGGTCAAAAGCTTTCTAGTTGCTACTTTAGTTTTTCTCCAATCTCATGCCTTGCGAGATTAGTTCTATTTACTTTGATGCTTGACTGTAATGGGTTTGGGCCCTTTCTATGCTTATCTAACCAACAATTAAGTTATTCATCATTCTACACTAATTTTAGAAGTACTACTAGTCATATTACAATTCTTAATTAAATTATGGAGTACTTTTACATTCAATTTCTAAATTTTAATTTTATTTCAAGTTTGTATTGCAAATTTTAGAACAAATAGTTTACTATTCCAATCAATAATTGCTAATCCTTTTATCACTTAACTAATTTGGAAAATTTTCATAGCATAATTATGGCAATAAGCTTAGTTTGAGCTAAATATATTTAAACATTATTAGCATATATGTAATAAAAAAATTGTGTGTTTATAAGAATGAAACATGTCTAATGTTAATTATTAGTTTACTAATTTTTGTTATGTTTCCAAGCCCATGTTGTATTTTAATGCATGTCAATTAATATAACTAAACTAATAATTCATTAATAATAAATGTACACATTATTAAACAATAAAAGTCAAAGGTTTACTAAGTAGTCATAAATTTAAATATTTTATTGTTCAATATTATATATTATATTGATTGATAAATTATTAATTATTTTAATATTTCATAATTTACCCAACAAATCTTTTGGAAAGTTAATTGCTGAAGTAAATTTCTTTTAGTTTATATATATATTTTTTAGAGCAATGGGTTATTGGACCAATCAATATTTGCAAGTCCTTTAACTAGTCATTATCAACTATATGCAATGGCAGGGATTGGATGTTACATAACACTTGTTAATATACAAGAAAACTAAAACTACACGATTATAAAGATGAAAGTTGCAGCCCTCAAACTTTTATCTACTTGTTTTGGACTCACTTTGACCCTTTGTCCCTAATGTAACAATCTAGTGTCCAAATGATGTATTTTTGTGTAAGGATCAACATTTAGCTTGTATTTAATTAGAGCCCAAGCCCTTATTTCCTAGGGGTTTAAACTTTACCTTCAAATTAGCTACTCTTAGTCCTCACTCAAGAACATAGGTGCAAGCCTAAACATTGTCTAGGATCACTTATGTAGTCTCAACCCTTTATTATCAAAACCAAATTAAATCAATGGGCACATGCCAACCTAATATGGACTAAGCCTATTCAAGTGTGATATATTCAAATTTGATTTCCAAGGTTCTTTAGGACATTTTTAGATCATCAATCAGTGGTACATTAATTTGATCATAGAGCATTTATAAAGAACATTGCATCAATACTTACAATCACAAAGATACATATAGGTATTTGCAATTTTTTTGTATCATCTAAAAATATCAAAATTGTTAAATTGATTGAGGGGATTGAATAATGTGCAAGGCCGGAAGCTAGTTTACTTTCCTTCCTTAGCATAGGAAGTTGTAATGGTTCTTTAGGTACCACCATTTTAAAATACATGGAAATGAATAAATTTTTAAGCAAAGTATACCAAAGAGAAGCTAGATAGGTTGATGGGTGTAGTGGAGGACCTACCCTATGTAATGTAGAAAGAAATGAAAGAGTTGTCAACTCAGAATGGTACAAAACATTTTAATGAACGCCAAGGGTACCGTAATAGACTTTCTAATATTGATTGGTCTAATGGTACCTTGTAGGTTTCTAGGTCCTCTTATCCTTTTTTTGGCCCTTTATTTTGATTAAATGTCCAAAACCCTAGAAGTCATTTGCACCTTATTTTCTTATTCTTCTATTTATTTGCACCATATTTAAGTTATAAAACTAGCCATGTTATACCATTTTGTTGTGAGTGGTGTTACGTGATATTAACACTTGTTGGCTTAGCACATGCCCATGGTCTCTAGAGACTTCTACTCTATTAGAGTTACACAACTGCATTATGATGCCATTTGCCCAATGAGCCCAAGTCCTCAACAAGACTGAAATTAATATTCTTCCAACCAAGTGTCTCCTAATTGGTTGACCATAATCATAGAGGCATGCTTGCATCCTTGTAGGCACTACACTACCACAATTCACATAAGCATTTAGTAAGTGTGGTCCACATGACTATTATGTGCAAGATCCAAGAGATAGAAGTGAGGGACCTATTGAGTGCGAATGCATGAAATGATGATGTGTTATAGGAGATAATTGATGCATGTGGATGGCAATGTGAAGTATAAAGTGCTTTCTCACATAAAAAATGGTGATTGGATAGGACTTTTCAAAGTAGATGATAGATATTTCAAATCAATTCAAGTCATTAATAGTCATAAATCTTGTTGCGCCAATCTAAAATCAATGTTGCACATTCAAACTCTAGAGTGGTTAATTACAAACACTTCATTCGTTCACACAAGCAATACTGGTGGCAAGGATTGCTACCAATATGATTTTAGGTTGATTGGATCAAATAAATAATGCATTGGGATCACCATAATTTCCACTTTGTGTTGTACGAAAAATTTCAATGAGATTTGAGCTCTTTGTTGTATTTTAGAGAAAAATAGGGTTTATGATTGAAATCAAATAATTGGCTATTCTAATAAAAACTATTGATTTTTCATCTATTTTTTGATTTTAAGTTTCTATACATTTTTTTTTAAGTTGAATTGTAATAAAGAAATCATTGAGCTAGAGAGATCTTGTAAGCCCTAGCTATAGTCTAAAAGCCTAAGTTTTGAAACTTGATAAAATGAGTTGCTCAAGTGCTCAACCTTCAACTTAAAAAAGAGCATTAGATGAAGACTTGCTCATTTAGTTTTTCAATGTCTTTGAGAAGACCAATGAACATCGATCATCTGAGTGGTATTGTAGATAGGATGCTTGACAATGTAGGAGGATGCATGGATGTAGATATACCTATTAAAGGGTGGTCTCTATTTGAGAATTGGTATAGGAAAAGGCAATCTTGAGCTCCATTTTCCAACGCTTGTTTCCTAGATTTTGCTAAGGTGATGGTGCCAAATACTGCAACTAGATGATATGATACACACAATAGGATGGTACTAGCTCATAATGGAGGTGAGATGATCAATTTGATAAGAGAGTACATTTCTAGGGTTTTTGGATTAAGCCTAACTACTATTAAAGTCATCAATTTTGAGGCTTTCAAGGAGAAATATAAGCTAAGAGTAGGTACAAATATGCTTCTTCCTTAACATATGTTGAGGGGGTTGGATAATAAACTTATCAAAATTCATCACAATGAAGTAGAGCATCTTAGTATTGTTCCATTTGAGGATTATTTCATAAAGATATATCATACTTTGTGTCAAGTTTTGGGAGGAAATGCTAATGAAACAATGCTCATCCCTCTTATGTATATGGACATACTCATCCAAGATATGATAGTGAACAGTGAATATGACTATGCTACATATTTTGCAAAAATATGCATAGACAATTAGTTTACATCATGAAAAAATAATAAGAAGATAGAATTAAGGTGACACTTCCTATTGTGTCATATGTTTTTGTATGTAGGTAAACAAGTTTGGCACAAATCTCTACAAGGATGTTGATAGTTTAGGTTTTCCTTGTTGAGAATTGATGTCTCAAACTCACTGGTTTGAATCTCGGTAAGATGGCATTTTGTCCCTACAGTGAGCAGTTTGGTGTGACACTGAAGCAGTCTTGGTGAAAGAGACTATTTCGATATAATATAGCAATTGGTTGGTTTGGTCGACATAAGTCTCTTGTCGTTGTAGCAAGTGTTCGGTGTTGGCGACCGAGGGAATTGTTCGGTGTAAGATTTGAGTTCGACAGGACCCTCCGAGCAATTAGTAGAAGCCATGTCTTTCTTTGATGAGCTACCGTTTCAGTGAGACTTAGGAGTGGTATTGGCGAATAACTGTTTTCAATGTGACATTAGTGTTCAATGAGATGGTTCGAGCAGTGTGCTGGAGGCATGTCTCTCACCAATGGACTATGTTTTCAATGAGACAGTTGATGAGTCTTGGCGATAAGCTAGGATTTCGCTGTGACCTTGGTGTTCGATAAGACTCTTCTAGCCGGTGGCCGAAGTCTCTACTCTAGGCATTAAGCTAGGTGTTGATATGACTTTCAAGTGCTCTTGGCGAAAGAGAAGATTTCGATGTGACTTTGGGTTTCGATAAAACATTTCAAGTAGTTAATCGAAGTCACATCTCTTACCGTTGAGCCATTTTCGGTGTGACTTCTGTTGGGTTTGGGCGACGAGCTGAGTTCAGTATGACTTCGGTGTTCGGTGAAACGTTTCAAGCAGGTAGCCGAGGTCATGATTCTCTTCGATGGGGTGGTGTCGATAAGACTTTGTTGAGTCTTGGCGATGAGCTATGGTCTTTGGTGTGACATCAATGTTCGGTGAGACTTGTCAAGGAGGCTGCAAAAGTCTTAGCTCTCACTGATGAAATAGATTTCGGTAAGACATTGGAGTTCGATAAAATGATTTTGAGGGAGTGCCGAAGTTCTAGCTCTTACCGATAAGCCATGAGATGAAGTGGGGACCACTGTCGAATACAAATCGACTTGTTGAGTTTTCTGACGGTGATTAGTCCAAGATGGAATCGACTTAGAGGATTCAGTAAAGAATACTTAGAGTGTTTATTTGATAGTTTGATGTGTCCGAAGGTTGGAGCCATGAGGAAATTGTAATGAACTATTTACGAGAAGAGATATAAATCGTCTGTTGAAATGGTTGTAGAAGTTGGCCTAGAAGTTGGTCGAGTGGTTGGAAGTAAATCAATCAATTGTAGAAGTTGGTCTGTTGGCTGGTGGATGGTTCTGTTGGATGTTAATGCCGAATAGTAGAATGTTGTTCCTGTTGCTTGTGATGAGTCTTGTTCAAATTCCGTCTGTAGGTTGAAAGCTGTTAGAATGGAGACTGTAGATATACACCTGGAAGAATAATTTGTAACTTATATGCAATATACATTTTACTGCAATACAAGTGATTCTTCTTTGGTGGTGGGTTTTTTTACCCGTAAGGGTTTTCTCACGTAAATTCTGTGTATTCTTTGTGCTTGTGTGAATCTTATTGTTTACTCTGTTAACTTGTTAATGTGCATCTTAGTGACTATAATTGAAATTGAAAGTCACCTCTACTTCTCTGCTCTTTGAATTTAACACTGTGGAAGGTGTTTCCATGTTGTGCTTTCCTTACATTCCTCTCCTTGTCTAATATTGGACTTATATTTGGAATAAACATTGGGAAAATGCTAGTTATGTGATATTTGAGGAATGTTTTATCAATTTTTTTTTGAGTTTCCCAGAGAAGTTGGACTACCAAAAGAAGTCAGATTTTTTGAGATCAAAGGATAGGACTCATAACTTGGTAATCCAACATAATTGGGGAGATTTGTACTTACATACCAACAACATCGCCATTAGGGTATATGTTATTGGCATATGGTGACTAATCATGTTGTTGGGCTTAATTTCTATGGCTTCATTAGTCACATCTTCCCCCCCCCCCCCGCAATCAATTAATGGGGGAATATAGGGGGTAGAGCCCCTCTTGCAAGACCTAGGGGGCTCATCCTTTGGTGGGGGCTTGGGGACGAAGTTGAAGGTAGGGGTTTGCAGGCAACATTCCCCCCCCCTCGAAAAAAAATGGCCATTATCTAATAAAGGAGTCGACTATTATTTTGACATGTAAATCTACCATTATAAACCACCAAAAAAAGCTTGATAAATAAGTGGCCGTGTAATGTGAAATATCATCATATTGTAATTTTTTCTTTGTTGAATAAATAAAAAGAAAGTGGACAACTATTTCTCTGTGGATGTAGTTCGTATTGGGTGAACCATGTTAAATCTCTGTGTTATTATGATTTGTTATTTTTCCCTTTTTTATTTTGCGTTATATTTTGAGTGGGAGCGATGGCAAAAGTGGGCAAGATTAAGGTTGAGAAGTTCAACAACCAAAACTATCAGTTATAGAAGATGCAAATGGAAGATTATCTATATTAGAAGGATACTTACATTCTTTTGGGTGGAAATGAAAAGAAGTTGATGACTATGAGAGATCCACTATGGGAGGTTCGCGATAGAAAGGCATTAGGAACAATATGACTATTCTTGGCAGTGTCGGTGGCTTTCAATATAGCAATAGAAATGACAATGTTGTTCTTAATGACAACATTTGACAAACTATATGAAAAAATATTCACTTCTAATAAGATAATTCTTATGAAACATTTTATTATTATGAAGATGACAGAAGGTGGGCCCATTGCCGATCATTTGCATGAGTTTAACATGGTCACTATCAGCTAAGTTTTGTGAAAGTAACTTTTGATGACGAGGTTAGGGCTCTCTTGATTTTATGGTCATTGCCTGAAAGTTGGAATATTTTGGTCATGGTTGAAAGTAATTCTGTCTCTGGTTCAAATTAAAGTTTGATCATGTTGTTTTTGATTAAAAAAGGAGCGTTAACAAGGGCGCTGACCCAATACAAAGCCAGAGGCCATCAAAATTAAAAGACCAAGCAAGGGTGCAAACCCCAAAAGGACAAAGTCGGACAGGACAAACCAACCTGTCAAACCATCAACAACCCAACCCAAATCAAGAGGGGGGAGAAAACCCCGAGTCTTGACAAGGGGGGGCTTGGGAAAGGTGGTTAGGTTTTCCTTTCCGCCTGTGACAAACAACCGTCCAGGCCACACTATCATTAGGAACTTTCGAAGAAGAAACAAGCGGGGAAGACCCTGCAGGGTCACTGCTAGACTGCTGTTGCAGAGCGGCAATAGGCTGTTGCAGCGGAACAACAACAAGAGAATAATCGCCAAGAGCAGAGTGAAGGTGAGAAGCAGGAGCAACAGGAGAAGGAACCAAGGGGGCTGAAGGGGCCGCAACAACAGTAACATCAACCAGGGCTTCATCAGCAGTAAGGTGCACCTCATCTTGAGATGAATCAACCGAAATGGAATCTGAAGCATTAATCGTCAAGTGGTCTTCCGTAGCATCCTTCCACCAAGTAGCAACACCTTTGCGGCGAGAGATAGAACATTCAGAAGCAAGGTGGCCCGTTGAGAAACACCTTCGACAGTGAAACATGAGGCCCTCATAACCCAGCGGTTGAGTCCAAGGCTTGTCCCCAACCATAAGAACCACATCCCTAGGGAGGGCCAACGATATGTCAACATCAATTAATAGGCGAGCAAAGGTAGAATGACCCATGGAGAATGTGGCATAGTTTGATCATGTTGTTGGTGTCATCCTTAGTGAGGATATGTGAGAAAAAGGTACAAATGAGACATTAAGTAAAATTTTTATTATTGAGAACATGGGAAGACATAGGGAAAGAGGAAAGAGTCTAGCAAACAATGGGAAACATTAGAAAGGCATATCCAAATATAGGGTAAGGTTGGAGTGCTGACATTGTGGGAAGAAAGGATGCCTGAAGAAAGATTGTTGGCCTCAAAAGGGAAGAGGAGATGGACAACAAGAAAACAACAAGAAGGTAAATGTAGTAGCTGATGTGTTGCAACATGCTTTAATCCTTTCTTTAGATAATACCATTGATTCTTGGGTGTTAGATTTAGTAGCTTCATTTCATGCCACACACCATAAGAAATATTTTGTGTAGTATGTTTTATGTGATTTTGGACATGTTTATTTGGGTGATGATGAACTATGGAAAAATGTTGGAAAGGGCAACATACAGATAAAATTACTGAATGTAAATCAATGGTTGTTGAAAGAGGTGAGACATGTTCCTGATTTGAGAAAAATTTTAATATCAACAGGACAATTGGGAAGTGAAGGTTGTATAGTTACATTTACAGACAATTGTGGAAGGTCACTAAAGGATCATTGATAATAGAAAAAGGGGAAAGGTAGGTGCATTGTATTTATGTACTAGTAATTTTGATTTTTCAGTTTCCTTAGCTTCCACAAGTAAAAATACAACATTATGGCACAATAGGATTGGGCACATGAGTGAGAAGGGGATGAAGATTCTCCATTCAAGGAATTTATTTCCAAGTTTGAAGCAAGTTAATTTATACCATGTTTATGGAAAATAAAAGGGAGTTAGATTTCTTAGAGTTAGAAAGGAAAAGAAGAGCGGAAAGTTAGAGATTGTGCACACAAATGTATGGGGACCGACTCAGGTATCATATGTTGGTGGCTCCAACTAATATGCTATTTTTATTGATGATGCAACTAGAAATACTTTGGTTTATTTCATTCTCCCAAAAATTAATTTATTCAATACTTTTAAGAAATGGAAAGCTTTGGTTGAGAATGAGACAGGAAATAAGTTGAAGTCTCTCTGGAGAAGATAATGGAGGCGAATATTGCAACAAATATTTTTGTAGTTGTTATTCATACCATGGGATTCATTAACAGAAGATGGTTCTACGAACACCACAAGAAAATGGTATGTCTGAAAGGATGAATAAAACAATCATGGAGCGTTCAAGGAGTATGAGATTGCACACAGGGTTGCCATTACAATATTGGGTAGATGTTGTGGATACTACTATTAACTTAAAAAATAAAGGGCCTTCAAATTCTTTAGATGGTAGTATTCCAGAGGAGGCATGAATGGGTAAAATGGCAAGCTACTCATTTCTAAAAAAATTGGTTGTGAAGCATTTTCCCATATTGACATAGAAAATAAGGAAAAGCGTGATGCAAAATGCAAGAAGTGTCCTTTTAGTGGAAATAGATTTAATGATGTTGGTTATCGTTTATGGGTTTAAGAAAACCATAAAATCATTAGGAGCAGAGATGTTATATCCATTAAAAAGGTCATGTACAAAGATCAGTTGTAAAGAAAGAAATAGGAAAATAAAATAAAAATATAGTGCTTGATGAAATCCCCAAAAATATAGTTCCAACAGGGCTAGAAACTTAAAATATTCAACAACAAAAAAAAATAGGTAACTCAAACTCCTACAAGATCTACCAAGATAAGTAAACCCCCTAAACGATACTCTCCCTTATTATATTAGATATTATTGATTGATTATTGTGAACTTGAAAGTTATGTAGAAGCAATGCAGGCAGAAATAAAAAAGAAGTGGGAGCAAGGAATGAAAGTGGAGATGAACTCTTTGATACGAAACTATACTTGGGACTTAGTCCAATTTTCTAAAGGTAAAATAGCTTTGCCAAACAAATAGGTTTATAGGATAAAGGAAGAACATGGAGGCATGTAAATACATAAGGCCAAACTTTTGGTAAAAGGTTTTGCATAGAAAAAAGGTAGTTGTTAAAATGACTTCAATCAAAACTATTTTAAGTCTTGTGGCAAACAAAGACTTGCATATTGAACAACTAGATTTAAAAATAACTTTTCTCCATTGATATTTGGAGGAAGAGATTTATATACAACAACCACATGGATATGAGGTCAAAGGTAAAGAGTACTTAGTGTGTACGTTAAGGAAGAGCTTGTATGGTTTAAAATAAGCATCCCGATAATGGTATTTGAAATTTGACAGGTTTATGGCTAAACAAGGTTATAATGGATCTTATTCTAATCACTATGTTTATAAGAGATTGGATAATGGTAGCTATATTATCTTATTATTATATATCCATGACATTCTTGTTGCCAGATCTAATATGCAACATATTAATGAAATTAAGCACAAATTAGAAACATCATTTGCTATGAAGGATTTGGGTGCAACAAAACAAATCCTTGGTATGAGAATAACTAGAGATAGGAAAATTACACATTAAAATTGTCTCAAAGTGATTACATATGAAAGGTGTTGAAAATATTTCAAATGCACGAAGCAAAACTAGTTAGTACACCCTTACATAGTTATTTAAAATTGACAAAGATGTGTCCCAAGACACAAGAGGATATGGACTACATTTCCAAGGTTTGATACTCTTCAATAGTTGACATCTTGATGTATGCCATGGTGTGTACAGGGCCAAATATTACACATGTAGTGGGAGTTATGAATAGGTCTATGAACAATCTTGGCAAAGGGCATTGTAATTTAGTAAAGTAGATTCTTAGGTCTTTGAGAGGTATTATTACTCAGACATTATATTTTGGAGGTTCCAACTCTACTCTATAGGATATGTTGATTCAAATCTAACAAGATATATTTATAACATGAGAAGCACCACAAGGTATGTGTTTATTGTAGGCAGAACAACCATTAGATGGATTTCATGATTACAAAAAGGTTGTTGCACTGTCAACAACATAAGTAGAGTATGTTGTTTCTATAAAAGCTAGTAAGGAGATGATTTGGTTACAATAGTTTATGGAGGAATTGGGTGAGCAATAGGTGAATAACAAGTTGTATAGTGTTTAATGTTGGGAACTATAGGTTTTGACTAGTTTATTTATGTAAACAAGGAATGAGCCTACTTGCAACTTTCATTATTTTAAAGAGGGATGAAGTTAATAAATTTCATCCCAAATATTTGAATGCCAATTGACTTCAATATATTGCCTCTTTGTTTGAGTTGAAAATGAGATATCAAAAGATGTAAATTGAATGCAAAACCTATGGCTAAAAATGTCAAATTGACAAGGATCAACATACACAGATAGTCTGAGATTGGATATGTAAAAATAAATAAAGATCTGGAATGAGGAAGTAGAAAGGAACTTTTGTTTGAAATCTAGACTTGAAAATGTTGGACAAGCGTGCTTGGGGCAACCTTGTCCATAGAATATTGGATGTAGACAACTGGGATATTTTCGGAATCAAGATGCTGCCCAAAATATTTCTCTAAAATTTTACTGAAAACTTGTGAGACAAATTCACCAGGGGTGACCTTGTCCAGTGATTTCTGTCTTTGCAAAAGTTGATTTTCTGTGTCTTAGTTTTCTCTACCCGAATTGGTATTTTCTATCTCTAGATCCTATCACTTGCACACACAAGAGAGGAAATTGGTGTTGTTGATAGGGGTTTGCCTAGGTCAAACCTCAGGTTTGGAATTAACCCTATAATTTAATTTCAATATCTTTGAAGTAGAATGTTGAATATTATACCTCAAGCTTGTTGGAGTTGATGAGGGTTTGATGATGCAATGCTCTTTGAATGTGATCACAAGTGCTGATGTAATAACATGGCATGACATAAAAAGACATAAATGACTCAATAATAAACACAAACTTGCATGAAGATTGTTGCAATTTTTCGCTACATAGTGCTTAGATCTGAAAAATGCTTAAAGGATATGGTGGGATGAAATGTCGCCTTGATATGCTATAATATAGTTGTAATTGGAATTCTTGAGGATATGTTTCGGTGTAATTTAGGTGTTGTACCTTGGTTATTTTTTACCTAGGTCCTAATTACACGTCACTTAAGCTTACTTAGGGACTACATAGGAGCTTTTAGGAGCATCTCCACTTTAGGTGGTGTTATCATGTTATCATTTCCACTTTATACGGTGTCTCAACCTTTAGTGATTTTATCACATTGTCACATATAGCTTTTGTGGTTGCACTTTTCCACCTTAGGTGGGCGATCCACCTTTAGTGGACCCATCGCACTATCACTTTTCTACTTTAGGTGGGATGATAGGTTGTTACTGTGTGTCTCATGTCATAAGATAATGACACTTGTCATAATCTTATGCACTTCTATGTTCTCACCTTGGCCTATTTAACCAAGGGGTCTCATATGTACTATTCATTACATCCAATTCAATTTATTTGATTGATTTTATTGCATCATTGATGGGAATACAATTTATTCCTTTCATATTATTTCTCTGTTATTATTTTGCTTTCTATTAGGCCTCTAGATCTTAGGTGGCTACCTTCATAGACAAATCTCATAGTGTAAATCAATGATAATGGATGTGGATGGATGAAAATGAATTCAAATAATGCTCTTATATGGGGTTCTTGAGGTATTTCAAAAATTAGGCCAACCTCCAATAGTCATATTGAGGCATCGTAATCAGGAACCAATTGGCGAGAACCAGGCACTGACATGTTCAGATTTGGGCCCAATTTTGAGGGACAAGGATGCTCCATGTACCCTTGTCTAGGACAAAAGCACCCCCAAATTCCCTTATCCACTCAAAATAAGGTGAACAAACCAAGGATGAGGTGTACTTAGCTCAGGATAGAGGTTGAAATCACCATGCAAACAGATAACAGTAGTTTTGCAATACAAAGGCAAAAAATAGGCTTGGATAAGAGGGAAGAGAAAACACACTAAGGCAAGGGCACAAAAAGTGGTGTAAATTGTACAAGTTCACAATTAAGGATGGTACACAATGATAAATTTCTAATCATCTTACAAAGAACTCAACTCTTCACTCTAAGATGAAACATATACTGCTCAATATGCTCAATTTTAGAGGATGTAAAGCGAAAGCTAGAAAATAAACACACTAGCCAAAATCCTATAGATATGTTAACTAAGGTAGTAACTTGAGAGAAATTGATTTCTTGCTCATTTTTTGTTGGTCTTCAAGCATG
>NC_081409.1:546645876-546662876 GCF_030272615.1 Cryptomeria japonica
ATTAGAGGATTTGTACAATGAAGCTTGTTAGAGCCTACCCAGTTAAGGGATTTAACTGTTGTAGTGATTAGAAAATAATAGATGGAATGATCTAGAAATAGCATGTGATGTCCCCTTTTTGTTGACATCAGTTCTTTAGTGAGGATTAGCCAATTACTTTGACCCTCGTAGGCTAATGGGACTCGTTAGAGGGTCTTTTGAGGATTGGTATCATCCCCAGTGTTCAGAGTGCTTTAGTTTGGTTTGCATTTTGCATCATTTGGACATGATTTTCTCTACTTACTATTTTTAGTAAGTCTTGGGATGTTAGAGATGGACCCCTGCTATTTTTAGTAAAGGGGGTATGGTCATATGCAGTCTCTTCATGTTAGCTCCCAATTCAGACGACATTCAAAAATACAGAGTTTTCATGGAGATATTAATATTTAATGGGCACAATTAATCATTAATTATTTAGAGATTATATTATTAAGTTATAAAATGACTTTATATTATAAAGCATTTAAATGAGGGTCTATTTATCATGAGAAGGGGGCCAAGTTTATTAATAATTTATGAGCATATAACCCAAAGTTTAATTACATTATTGATGCTAATGAAATATTATAACATTTTAATGTTAATTAAGAGCTATTTGAAGAAGTTCAAACTTCTTGAGGAAACATAAGTGTGCAAAAGGAATCAAATTTCATTATGTGATTGGAGTTTTTGATTGAAGTTTCTCTAGAGCATCGGAGTGTCAAATACCAAGGGTTTCTGCAGGACTCAAGGCTTGTCAGCATTGGAGAGCATGGCTTCTTCATTGTAACAACATATAGAGGGTGTGAAATATCATATGATTATGCTTGTGAGAGTTGGCTTCATTCAAGAGTCAATATTGAGCTGATTGGAGGATTTATTTCAGAGTTTGTTTGCAGATTGAAAGAGACTACAAAGTGTTACAGTGTCATGAACAGTGTCAAGAAAAGTGCACTACAGTAGTTCAAATTCTATAGAAGGGGATTTAGAAAGGTGAACAACTATATATATTTGGCAAGGGCTTTACATATGAGGAGAATCAAACCAATGTATCAAGGCAGCCATTGAAATTCTGAGTTTTCTATCTATGGTCATTGTATTAGATAATCATTACTTCATTGCATCATTTGCTATTATGATTATATCATAAAATACTTGGAGGTTGTATATGTTTAATGGAGATATAAGTTGCATATTCCACATTCATGGTAACATTCAACATTGATCAGCCACTTAGCTTTCATGCCAACTATTTGCTGAAATGCCTAATGGCTGTAGGTATACATTAGGATGCATGAAAAGTGTTTGTCTTAATGTAAACTAGTTGTAATAGTTAATTTTAGTCATTACATGTGTGTGTAAAGGTCTAAAACAACTAGAATATAATTTCTATAACAACCTTGCCTTGTTAGAAGCTTTCCATAACTTCATTTTCAACCTACAAACCCAAAGAAGACAATAAAAAAATTCATAATAGTGGCTTCAAACATTGTATGCCAAGTGTTTGACAATATTCCTTGGGGTTCAAATAAGTGAAACAGGGTCAGATTAGCCAAGGGATACTACATAGCACATCTTGCTTGTATAAATCCTTTTCTTCTCACTAAATACTGCATCACCGACATACTCTGCAACTACTTGAATAAATCGCATCAACTCTTACTCATAGCATCACTTGTATCTTGCATCATAAAAAATAACTAATCACAATGTCATTTTATAGACATTAGATTTCATGTCGGATCAAGAACCTCATCACAATTTCCTAGGTTCAATGTATCTAGACAATCTTCCATAACACATCACAAATCATCACCAAAAATGTTGGTTAGAGATAACTCATCATAACCCATTATAACTCATCACACAATCAGTGAAACCAGTTGGAACATCAATATCGGTTGAGAGTTAACCACTTCCAATTCACAGATCGATTGTCCTTCATTCACCTCCTTGCCTCTCTTTGCTATATCTCGAAACTGGTGTGAGTAGAATTAACCAAAATCAATTATCTTCACTTCATATACTAGTTGTCTACATATACAAGTTACACACCTTCATACCGGTTGGAATTCTCTATACATATGATACTAATTTGCAATACAAAGACTTAGGAGTAGGACCAATTTGTTTTAACTAAGATTACTATGACAATATGAACATATGTGTGTTTGTATGTGTGCCATCAATGACAACACATAAAGTCATCTATTACAAAAATCATCATCAAGCCAAAACCAACAATCTCCCCCTTTAACAACAATGCCAAATTGAAAAGTAAAATATTATAGTCATGGTGGGGACAATAAACTACTCTATAAAATCATAGTAGTTGAAGTCCAATGTAGGTTTAAAATACACACTCTTATTTGATCACATCCTCAGTAACATGACACAAAAAGCACCACTAGTGTGTCGGCACCGTCAAACAATCAGTGGATTGGTAACTCATCACAGAGTATTACTGGTTCATACAAAATACTAGTTGTCGGTTTATCAAAAATGAAGACTGGTAAAAATGTGTTATGTCTCTTTAATCCCTCATATTGCTCGATATCCACAAACCGCTTGGGGTCAACATGCCGCTTTAGACCGGTAAACACATTTTGCAAAACATCAATAGTCTAAAGACTATAATACAACATACTGGTTGGAACAAATACTGGTTGTGCTCTAACTCATACATATAAAGAGGATCTTAATGCAAGTGTGTGTCCATCAATGACAATCACAACATAATCATCAAAAATGCCAACAATCTCCCCCTTTGGCATTGATGGCAACACTTAGGAAAATAAAATTTTGACATCTAAGTGTTTTACAACAAAAACATGCCATTAGCAAAATTGCTCCCCCTAAGCATATACACTATCCCTTAATCAATAAAATGTATAGCAATTTTGCATACAAAGCATAAACATTGAGATACTAGAGCATATAGCATATATCAAAGCATATAGAAAAATTTTAAGTACCAGATACTTCTCCCCTATACTTCTCCAAAATAGAATACTTCTCCCCCTTTGCCAACAATGACAAAGTACCACTAAACAACCCTGTTTCCATTTGATATATAAAAATAATAAAAGTTAATGACAATAAGGAATAGTACTTGTCAAAAATAGATTTATAGTCCTGCAAGAATTGCTTCATTGATAGAGACCAGGACTCAAGTAGGGAGGTGGCCACTTCTTTCTCTATTTGTATCTGGGAGACCTATTCTTCCATGGCATCAACTGTGCTCATCTCCTGTGTAACTATCAAGGCATCCAAGTTCAGATAACACTTCTAAAGAATTTGCAGACATGGAAGTATAATCAGTTGTAGCTCCTACAAATCTCTAGACTGTGTGTTGATCTCTTGCTCCATTTTGGCTGACTGGATATGAAACTGGTGAACAGTTTGCACATAATTTGTGAAGGAATCATAAGGTGTCTTGAATGTGCTCAAGTAAGACTATAAGTCTATTTGAAGCTTTTGCTTCTGAGCTAGCACATCATCATAGAATAGATGGGGTTGGTAGATTTTGCTAAGAAGCAGATTTCCCTCATCTAAAGCATCCCTTATATCCTTTTGGTCTTTCTATAGTTCAGACTAGAGCTCATTCAACTTCTTTACCAGAGCAATGTTAAGAGCTTTTTGATGATCTTTCTTGACATTTGCCTCAGCTGCTTCTTCTAGGCTCTGCAACTAATCATCCACTACTGTGCATAGGAGCTTTAGTCTAGCTAATGATGAATCGATGTTTGGAAGATTTGTACCAGGTATCAAACCGATAAGTGTGTCCATAGCCGCTTGAATTATATCCTACTCCTTCTTCCTTCGAATGATTTCAAGGTGCTCTTCAGCAACCTTGATGCTTTGCATTAGCTCTGATTCACTTGCAGACTGGAGATCTATAGTATTGGAGAGGGCAGCCAGTTTAGCTTGACTCTCGATTGCCTTCAGAGTCTCCTTCTGGGTGCTCTTCGCCGCTTCTCCTACCTTGTCCTCTTCTGCTTTCTTCTTCTCCTCTTCTCTCCTCTTCTCTGCTTCCTTGTCCTCCTTAGCCTTTTTCTTTTCTGTTCCTTATCTTATTTTTCCTTCTTCTTCCTCTCTGCTTCCTTGTTTTTCTCCTCTTCATCCTTCTTCTTTGTCTCATCCTCATCCTTCTTCTTCTTCTCTTCTTCATATTTCTTCTTCTTTTCCTCTTCATCTTTCTTCTTTTTCTCTTCTTCATCCTTCTTGTTTTTCTCATCCTCATCCTTCTTCTTCTTCTTCTCTTCTTCATCTTTCTTCTTCTTTTCCTCTTCAACTTTCTTCTTTTTCTTGTCCTCATCCTTCTTCTTTTTCTCCTCCTCATCCTTCTTCTTCTTCTCTTCTTCATCTTTCTTCTTCTTTTCCTCTTCATCTTTCTTCTTTTTCTCTTCTTCCTTCTTCTTTTGCTTCTCTTCATCCTTTTTCCTCTACTCTGCCTCTTCCTTTGCTACTTCTTATCTATCCTCGACTTGCTTATCAGCCAGTTTAGCCTATCGCTTCTATCCTATTTCCTCAGATGGTGTTTCCTAAGTATCATCCTCAATGTCCAGAGCATCAACATCAATGGTGTCGATTGGTTCAATGACTAGATTGCCTTCATCATCAAATACCTTGTCCAGTTTGGATATAGCCAATTCTTCTTCTGCTTGTCGGTTGGCCAGACGTGCTTTGTGAGTCTAGACAATGGTTTGCATAAATAGATGGGTATCTTTTTTGACATCAGAAACTCTACCTTCTAACAGCCAAAGTCTTCTTTTTCTAGTGAAGAAGAGTCCTTTATTTAGATCAATAACATCATATAATTCAGAATTTGACAAGTCGGGAAAGTATTGTGCAAAAACCTTCTCTCTAATTTCCCATTCTTTCTCTATGGTAATGCACCATCTATTATCTAATGACATATATAAAGAATCCGATGTCTAAGACTTAATCTTTGAGGCCGACCGGTCATTGCTACACAGATACTGAATTATTTCCTTTTCAACCGCTTCCTTTTCATCCTCATTGAAGTCATCAAAACACTCAAGTAAATCATTTAACACTTTTCTCCTAATATTCTTTATTGTTCTTTGACAATGTGTCAAAGGTTTATAGGATGAGATATCTATATTTACCGGTACTAAAGATGTTGGTTCATTCTTGGTCTTCTTCTTTGCTTGATGTGTTTTCTTTGGCTTTTCCTCAGACACAGTTTCCTCTGAGTCTGGAGAGGTGTTCCTTGTCTTCCTCTTTCTTTGGAACACTTTAGTTGGTGCAGCTTCTAGTTTCTTCTTAGCTGGTGACCGCTTGGTCACTTTTGGAGTTGTAGTAGTAACCGGTGCTGATGCTATAGGCACTGCTTTTGCCTTCTTCACTACCAGTTCTTTCTCTTTCACTGCTGGTGGTTTCTCAGACGGTGCTATTCTCTCTAGGTAGGTGTTGGTTCTCTTCGCCTTAGGATCAAGCCATGAGGCAATAAGGGTAGAGGAATACCCTTCCAACATGTCATACATCACCTCATAGCCCATTGACTCAACTTCTTCCTATCTGGGCTCAACAGTCTCTATTATGCATTGATCCACCTTGATGGTGAAATAGATGTCATCTTCATATTTCTTGATGATATCACCTGAGATCCTCATCCTTTGGCTCATTTTTTGTCTGAACTCATCAAAATACTTGTTCAGAACTTCAAGATAACCGGTTCCCACTGCTTTCAAACTTTCCTTTATCTATTTGGTAACTGGTTGGTCCGCAGACCACTAAATGTCTCCCACTCCTGGGAAGTATCCTTGAAAGTAAAAGAACAACCCAACCAATAGCTGTCCAAACTTGAACCTCGATGCATTATCTTATTTGATTGACTTCAAATTTGACAGGAGTTGCCTCTGCATGCCAGTGCACAGATCGAATGATGCATCCTCCTTTATCATCCGGTAAGTGGCATTTACCACTGCAACAGATACAGAGTTGATTCTGCTAGCAGAGAATGTCAGATAGCCTATCACCATACATGCATACTTCACTAGATCATCCTTGATTGAATTGACTATCATGCCATGTGAATCACTCACTGAACCGGTGAGCTTGGGCATTTCAGTTTTACTAACCATTCTTAGGGCTGGCACTTCCCCTGTATTGCAGAAACCAGTGACTGCATGAATTACCTGTGGCGTGATATCATGTGCCCTCTCTAGGTACATCTTGTTACTATGGACCCTGTTCAAAATGATCCTTATGTGATCTTCTATAAAATCTTCCAAGAAGTAGACAACATTGTGGAGTTTCTTCTTCTCCAAGATATTATACTCCGGTTTGATTTTCTTATCCTTGCCACAAAACAAAACTAACTAGGAGTAGATAGCTAGAGACCCTAGGTCTTCAATTTTGCAGTCTATGTAGTTAGAGATTCCCTCTTCTACTATCACTCCAATCGGAACTTGTGATAGGGCATTATCCTTTGACTTCCATTGAATAAAACTTTCAGACTCAATAGATGCACTAGAACTGGTATGAGATGCGGAAGCCATTGTAGAAATTTTAAGAACTTGAGAAATACCTTTTAAAACACACAACTTTAGGGCTTTTTGATTCTCCTTCACTCCTCACTTCATCAGTAACTGAATCACCGCTTTGTGTTCTCCACTTGACCATTTGCTATTTGAATTTGAATCTCCTTCATGGTTTTTCAATTTCTCAAAATCTCGGCTCAAATTGCCTTTTCGTCGCTCTACTCTTTGAAAAAAAATTCTTCGCTTGAAAACTGATAGTGAGAAATGATTTGAAAAATTCTTTTAAACATATTCCTCACCTACTGCCATTAATGCTCCTCTATTAGGGTGTAAACCCTAATTTGCCTTTTTCTTTTTTTACCGTTTCTGGTCTTCTGCTAAGCGACAGGTATCACATATCGGTTAAGGTCTTTTTTCGGTATAAATTGGGGGTTCAAAAACATTTTGTCGTTTGCTCCCCCTAAGCCTTTTGAAGCTTAGTTTGTCGGTTTCAATATTTCCACACTAGGTACAGAAACCGGTTCCTCTTCCAACATTACTAGTTTCCTCTTCAAGGCTTTGTTCATGTCCGCTTGAATTGTTTCAACATCAATTACTCCTTGCAGAGTGACCAGTATATCATCAGATATACTCTTTCTGCTTCTATAGAATCTTGTAATGTGATCCGGTTTGTTGCAGTGATAGCAAACCAATCTAGGTGCTCTCCAAGGTCCATTGTTCATGTTTCCATTCTTCCTTCTGCATGTAGCAGTAGTATGACCATGACCATGACAAATCCAACAGTTTGCTCTCCATCCGGTTGCCAGTTGATAGCCATTGTTACCTGACTGATGGTTATAAGCATTAAACCAGTTGGGGTTCTGGTTCATAAAAGATTTTGTACCAGCTCCTTGGGTCCTCTGAGGATATCTTCCGGTGTTGTTCATGATAGACCTGCATTCAGATGCTCTATGACCATACTTGTTGCATGCATAACAGTTACCATTGAATCTATAGGATCTAGGCTTATCATTTAGAAAATAAAGAAAATTGTTGTAAGCCTTACTCCTACACACATTTGCAGTATGTCCTTCTTTAAGACAGTTAAAGCAAACATGTTTAAATTTTTGCTTATGTTTTCCTTTGAATGTCGGTTGCTTCTTTGATACTTAAACATTTGTTCCAGAGGTTTCACCTTCCTCATGACCGGAATAACCAAGTCCATTGGTATTCTTGACCAGTTTGGCAGATTCAAGCTTTTGCTCTAGCTTGACAGTACTTTGCTAAACTTAGCAGGTATTTCCTTTGACTCAAAGAGTTCTTTGGAAATAGCAGCATTTGTTTCCAACAAGTTTTCATTCTCAGAGATGGTAGTGTTCAGTTCTCCTTGCATGTCTTCCTTTTCCACCTTGCTTGCATGGAGTTGAGCACTTAGGGCACTCATCTCTTGTTTCAACTTGGAGATCTCAAAATCCCTTTCTTTCACTAGGTCTTTAGTTTTTCTCTGATTCTCAAGCTCTTGACACATTCGGATAGTCAGTCCTTCCAACTCCTTTCTGAGGTTGGAGTTTGATTCGTTCAACTTATTTACTTCTACAATTAGGGCTTCCATATCTGCTACATCTACAGAACTATTTTCAGATAGCTCTATTAGCTTTTTTGCATGTTCTCTCCTTTTTGCTTGAGATGCCTTGTATTTGACCATAAGATCATCATAGGCTTGCTTAGACTGAGTGAGCTATTGAGTAAGTTCCCTCAAGGTGTATTACCCCATATCTCTTTCCAAGTGGTTAAACTTATAGAAAGGTAGGCTCTAATACCAATTGATGAATACTAAGAGGGGGGTGAATTAGTATACCAAAAAACACTGCACTTAAACACTTAAACAGTCTAAAGATAAACCGGTAAAACAATTTAACAGACAGACCAGTTATCACACATGCAAACCAAAATGCAAATAAAGCATTCACCCACAAAAGCAATACAACCATAACACAATATATTTGATGTGGAAATCCGAATGGGAAAAACCACGGTGAGATGGAACTCACAAGTCACTATCTGCAGAATAGAAACTAGACCGGTTAAGGTCAGATCGGATAAGGTCTTACAATGTTCTTCACCAGAACAGATCCTGTTAGGAATCTTAATCTTTGTTAGGAGATAAGTCCGATCAAGGACTACCTTGCTAGAGGATTTTTGATTCACAGAGGTGAACCACCTTGTTAGAGGATTTTACAAAAGGCTTTTGGGCCTACCCGGTTAAGGGATATAGACTTGTCAAAGATGTGAGTAATCAACAAGTGTTTGATCTATCTAATAGCCCAAACTGCTCGGTTAGATCCTTGATAGCTCATTCTTAATGCACTCCTGCATTACTTCAGTCTTCTACACATTCATATTCTTTCCAACTCCTCAACCACCTTAAACCCTAGCAACAACATAAACCCTTTCAACGACAACCTAAAATCCTAGACATGATGTCCTTTTAAAGGAATCTGATTTCATGTCGGTCCAATAGGATTACATTTCAATTTCCTAGGTTCAATGAATCTAGACATACTCAGTAACACGACACAAAAAGCACCGCCAGTGTGTCGGCACCGTCAAACAATCGGTGGATTGGTAACTCATCACAAAATGCCGGTTGGTAACTCATCACAGAGTATTACCAGTTCATACAAAATACTGGTTGCCGGTTTATCAAAAATGAAGACTAGTAAAAATGTGTTATGCCACTTTAATCCCTCGTACTGCTTGGTATCCACGAACCGCTTGGGGTCAACATGCCGCTTTAGACCGGTAAACACATTCTGCAAAACATCAATAGTCTAAAGACTATAATAGAACATATCGGTTGGAACAAATACCGTTTGTGCTCTAACTCATACATATAAAGAGGATCTTAATGCAAGTGTGTGTCCATCAATGACAATCACAACATAAACATAAAAAATGCCAACAATTGTCAAGGATTACACTTTGACAATATTAAAGGGATCGTGCTCATCATAAGCTCATGATAGAATCAAAGGCCTTCATCTTGGTAAAAATGTTAGAATTTTTTATGTAGAACATCATGAATCATACATCATATTGGGATATCTTACTAGAAGGATCCCAACATAAATCCTTGATTCTCTATCTAACTTGGGGATACAATTTTTGAATTAATGGACCCAAAAAATTATTTTTAGGATTTTAAACTTGACTAAGATGATGATGGGATTGGATGAAAGTGATAGGTTTATGTAAACAATAGAGATACATGCGCATGTACATGCTTACATATTTACATGGCATAAGTAGGAATAAGAAAAATAAAATGAAAAAAATAAAAATATATATATAATGGAGTAAGGAAATGATTATAATGTGGTTCCATTATATCTAATTAACTAGTATTAGTGATGCATGACCACTTAATGTTGATATTTGAATGGAAATATCTTAGTTGCAACCTTAAATGACACATGGACTATTATAAATCAAATAAATCTTATTGTTCTAATAAATGGCAAGCTATATTCAATATCTCAGTTAACCTGTGGGTAGAGTTTATTTCTCATGATCCTTCATATCTTAGCTAACGTGTGGGTAGAGTTTATTTCTAATGATTGGCAATGGTTCCTCAGCTAACACAACTCCTACAGGAGGGATTTTATTTTATTTGGCTCTGGGTTCTGCAAGTTTCTGTTTGATTAAAATTTTTAGGGTATTGATTATTAAGTATAAGGTTTTTATCCACCAGCTGTTCGTGTTCGCAGTTTCAAGGAACTTAATATTTTTTGTGGTAACTTGGTCGGTTGTTCGTGTTCTCATTTTTAGGGCACTTAAGATTTTTATGGTAACTTGGTATGTGACGTTGTCTGCAATCTTGAACTTTCTAATGGTTATATGCATTCCTAAATTCCTTGATTTCAGTAGCTACTCTCTGCATTTTACATAGAGGATATTTGTGGTGTAACACACTTTAATTTTACTTTCATGAGATCATCTTTTGTTTGTTCTTGTGTTTTGGTGTTGTATTGGGCATTGAATATGTCTACGGAGAGTATAAATCATTTTCAAGGTTTCTCCAGAGTTCCTAAACCATCTATTACCTACTACCATGGATTCTTCTAGCATGGAGTTGCTTGTGTCAACAAACCGTTAACTTGGTTTATTAATTTCAAATATTTATCATACAATTTTAAGCATTTTCCCCCTTGATTATTGGTAAATTTGTAGTTTATAAATTTGGACCATGCCTGTCATGGGATGAAATTGTTTACTCATTTTGATAGGAACCTGGGTTCTAATTATTTTTTTATTTTGTCCAATATCATGGCATTTACCTCAGGAGGAATTGAATCAAATAAATTGGGAAGGTAAAAAGGCCCTTTATTCAAATTGAAAATTTAGTTAGCAATTTCATACTAGATATAAAAGAAACACCACATGAACAAGACACAATACAAGTGATTTACCTCGTGGAAAACTAAATTAGGAAAAAACTCTAATGAATAATTTTTTATCATCAATATACTAGTAAGATCCCCTCTAGGAAGAAACTCTAGACACCTTATAAAATTCAAACATGTCATCACTTTTCCAAGTAATTTTGTCTTACTTGTAACATAGTGAATTACTAAAATTATGAGTTCATTCCATTCTCAAGGATCACTATGAACACCTTAAGGCACCCTCTCACTTATATAGAAGGTTAATGGCATATATCTCTAAAATATATAATAATGAATTAAATAACCCCACCATTCCACCCATGAGATAACACATGCAATGGATGCATTTAGGCTCAAGGATGAACATATGAGTTTACAAGAGATGATGAAAAATATCTCATATGAAGAGACAAAAGAAGCAATTTAACCTATTTATTGAGAGCCAACTATATATATATAAGTTATACAGGAGAGAAGTGTGTCTATCGTCTAAATCATATCTAGTGTCTTTCACCATCATTCGGTTTTCCTCTCTAGAAAAAATGTAAGATATTTTTGATTAATATGTTGTCCCATGACTTGTAGAGGTCATAACTTTCATCTATAGACTTAAAATGAAGTGGTATTTTATGAGTACAAAATTAAAAAAATATATATCTAAAAGTTTCCCAATTCAGGCATCTCTCTTATGTTATTTTATCCATACAATAAATCGTTTTATATACTTTACACTTATATTTAGGAGTCACTTGCAAAAGAAAAATATTTAAGAGTCACTTTCAAAATAAAAATAATTGGTTAAAGTGTTGTGTGGTTTCCATAACACTACAATTCAAATTCTACAAATTGAGATTGCTTTACCTAAGGATCGTTCTCCTTAATTATAAAGAAACAACATTGCATGTTGTAAATGTGACTAAGGGCTTTCCATTTTTTGTTGGAATAATTTTATAGTCCATTACTATTGACTGTTTAGATGCACAAATAATTGACCTCCTTTAGCTAAGAGCCAAGGATTATGAGGTATCCATTCCTCCAACTTCATCAAGGTTACATCACAATTTCATTCCTTTTAACATGTTAAAGATATTTGTACTTAAAAATATTTGATCCTTGATAGGATCTTTATGAATCACTTAACTTCACTAGTAAACTAAAGTTTGTTTAAGAAAATTCACAACGAAAGATAATTGTGAATTGTAAAGGAAAAAGGTTGGATATGTTCATAATGTTCAAAAGACAACTCATGTAGATAACATCAGACTTACTAAAAAAATACACTTCCTAAATGCAGTGATTTTGTAATGTTTTATGCATAACTATCAAGAAGGCTAACAAAACACAATGCCCTTTCTTTTACTTCCAAAAACCCCTATTACCGATGGGAGAGAGGAAGAACTAACATCAATTATATTTATGACTAAGTTAATCCTCAAAGATTATATAAATATTTTGTTTTTGAATGTTTTCTAACATGCTAGACATGAATTCATTACACTTTTGCAGATTTTGTGATTTATACCCATCTTTTCTTCTTGCATTTTGTCCCTATGGCTGTGGTAGGTTTTTTTCCCATCATATGAAGAGAATATGTTTAGTCTAGTGTTTCTGCAGTAACTATTGCATGGACTCAATTCGCCATTTTTACTGTTGTAGATTTTCTTTACTCCATTGTATGAGCACGTAGGGAAATATTTCATGTTGTATTTTGAGAGAGACGAAAAGGATACATGGTAGTCATAACATGGTCTTCCATACTTTTGTTTGCATCTATGCTATTCTTGCCCTCCATTATAGGCAACATGATGAAGCACCAACAAGCAAACCCTTTTTTTTAGAATCATAATTCTATAGAGCATAGCCACTTAATAAGTCTGTCATTGCCCTATTTTCATATGAAAGATAGTTTTCATAGTGTGAGACCTATCAAGATACATTCTCTTCAGGTACATTTTCTTCCAGTGTTAGATCATCTTCCTTGATAGTCAGGAACACCCATTCCTTCCCATTGCCAAAACCACTAGTAGAGTCTTCTGCCAGTACATCATCAGAATCAATAATGCCTTCCTCATCCGCTATGTAGTATGCTTTGTCTCTGTTTTTCTTAAACTTATACTTGTTTTGATATACAGGGTTAGGTTTAAATGATCTTCTAATTCTTTCTTCAAATCTTGAATTCCTTTCAGGACATCTAAATGCAAAATGACCAATCTTATTACATGTAAAACATTTAAAAGGTGCTTTTACTTCATACTTACTTCCTACCGGTCCTTTAGGTACTCTTCTAGCAAATAGTGCTTCAATTTGCTCAAAATCATCATGTTCTCTCTTCATATCTTCTAATTAATTTGCATATAAAGCTTTCCAGTCTTGCTTACCAGTTGTAGATGTATATGCATGAAAAGCACATTCAGACTTTAGAGCACCAGAAGGTCCAAATTCTTCAAGCTCAAAAGAAGATAGTTTCCCAACCAATGTATCTCTGTTGACAAATGTATTAGCTATTGTTCTCAACTCATTAATAGTAGTATCCTTAATTTTGTAAGCCAATGGTAGGGCTCTCAGGACTTTAGAAATAATTTCATCTTTGCTCAGAGTTCCACCACAACATTGAATACCTATAACAATCTCATTTACCCTTTCCATGAATGTAGTAATCCTTTCATCTTCTTCCATCTTCAGGTTTTCATATCTCACTCAGTAACCATCATGTTTAGCAATCCTCACTATAGGGTCACCTTCATTAAGAGTCTCTAGTTTATCCCATATAGCCTTTCCAGATGATTTGTCGGTTAATCCCATTATTTGTTGATCAGAAAGTGCACACAAGAGGGCTTCTCTTTCTCTACAATCATTCACAAGCTCCTTATTCAATTTTTTCAGAGGAGGATTTCCAGATCCCAAATTATAGGGTGTGATACCATTCTGTGTGATCTCCCAAATCTCCTTGCCAAGACATCTCAGATGAGTCTCCATCCAAATCTTCCATACTATGTAATTTGTTCCATCAAGCCTTAGAATATCCCTCTGAAAGATAGCTCCAGAAGAACTGGATTAACTTTAACTATTAGTCACCATAGGTTCTTCCTCAAGTAGTTAAGTTTTCTACAAAGAGGACCAAGGCTCTAATACCGATTTTTAGACAATTCAAATAACTAGAAGACTCAAATAACTAGAAGACAACTAGGGGGGGGGGGTGAATCAGTTGTCACAGATTACCGAAACTATTAGTAATTAAAAATTTAATAACGGAACCCAAAACATTAATAACGGAATGCTTAAACCAAATACCAGAATAGAAGTTAAACCAATTAAGCATAAACAATAATCACAAAATAAAATCCATCCACATGACACCAAGATTTATACATGGAAAACTCGGTAAAGGGAAAAACCATAGTGGGAAGCCTACCCACAGTTAGATAATACTTCTACAGTAAGTATGTGAATTACAATTGAGGGGCATGCACTTGCAGGAAGGCCAACAACCTAGAGCTCACTACTCATCACAAAAGGAACCTCATTGACTAAATAGAAATCTAGACTATAATTAGGAGAAATGTTGAACTACAAAAGATAGCATCTCCTATGCCTAAGTACAGTTCTAGTTAAGGTCAATATCAGAGGACTAAATCCTCTTACATAAACCCAATTTGATCTACAATGATCGACCAAATCCTCTACCTAAATGATATTACATTATTTGCACATTAAATTCCTTGACCATGACCTCTAACCATAACCATGATGATCTATAATGAGATCTTACATCTATATATACAAACCCTCGACCATAAAAAATTAGGTAAGCCACCAGATAATAAACCAATTACATAATTACAAAGTATGTTGGCCTTAGACCAAAAAAAAAATATCAAACACATAAGACATCCTAGAAATAAATCGAGAGGTCCAATCCACATGTTACATTACAGTCGATCCATAACCTAGATCAATCGGGACCCAGCATAGGTCCACATGCCACAGCAATGATCTGCATCTGCCAAGTCTCGAACATGATCACCAACAACATCTTGAAAATCCACTAGAAGCTGCACAAACACCACTTATGCAATCCATCAAAGATCTTCATCAAAAGCTCTACCGGTGAAACCCTCATCGGAAGCAGAAACTAAGCTTCTAAGCAAGCAGGATAGCATCCGATCACCAAACCAAAACCAATTGATCAAATATGAGCATGAGTATCATGAACAAGATGATTCCATCACCAAACTATACCAGAGCCTATTTGATCATGTCGGCTCCAAATCAACCAGAAACCACTCAACCTACCAGGACCATAAGGGTGCCAGTAAAGCATCCAAACAACTAGTGTTGGCATCAATGAAAAAACATCAATGCAACACATAATCAATTCTACCAAATGGCCAACAGGTGTCTCAGTGTACCTCCGAATCTTGGATGCTTCTTTGTCTCCATTGTATTCTTGGTTGACACTGATCATCATTCCTTCTTCTTAGGTGGAAGATGTGGTTATTTAGAATGGCTCTTTTTTGGGGCAGTATCTGGTGGTAGATGCTTTTAGAATCATCACTAGGTCTTTTTCTCCTCCCCCCTTTTGGGCTGGAATTTGGAATAATCTCTTAATTCCTAAAGTCAATATCTTCTTTTGGTTATTCATGCAAAACAAGATTTCTACCATTGGTAGTCTTTGTAAACGTGAGATCCCCATCACTAATAGATTCTTTTTATGTAAAGAGAAAGCCGAAAATGTTGATCATTTTCTCTTACATTGCTCCTTTTCTAGGGACATTTGGGCCTTCTTTTTCAAACTATGGAATTGTATTTGGGTCTCCCCTGATTCTATCCAGAAATTTTGGTTCCAATAGAAGTGCCCTTATGACAATCATGCAATTGGTATTATATGGAACTTATCCCTACCTCATATTGCTTGGGGTTTGTGGAAGGAAAGAAACAATAGGGTCTTCATAGATTTGGAGTCCAATGCTCTTGTGGTAGCTGTTACAATAAGGAATGCTATTAAGGAAAATTTTCTTAATTACTGTCCTGGTAGGAAAGATGATCCTCCTCTTGAGTCTAGCTAGGAGGAATGTGATACTATCAAGCAGAGGTAGATAAGTTGGAATATATCTATCCCTTTTTATTAGATCAAACATACCAGAGAGAATGTTTCTTGGAATCTGCCCCTCTCAGGGTGGATCAAAATTAATATCAATGGGGCAACCAAAGGAAATCCTAGGCTGGCTGGCTATGGTGGAGTGGCAAGGAACCATTTAGGTTTGTTGGTCTCTATGGTGGTGCTCCCTTTGGGCACCGAGACTAACCATTTTGCGGAGGCCAGTACTGCCTATATTTGGCTACTCATGGCAAGCAAGGAGGGGTTCAAGAGGGTCTGATTGGAGAGTGATTCACTTAATATCATCAAATGCATTAAGGGATGTATGGTGCCTAGCTGGACTATCTCAAACTTAATCAAATATTTCTTTTAAATGATAGCTGTTCTAGAGGATTTCAAGATTTCGCATGTTTTTTCAGGAAGCAAATGAATCGATGGATCATTTGGCTAACTTGGTAGTGGGTAACATGGTAGTTAAATAGTGGAGTGGAGAGGAAACCTTCCTAAAAACCCTATGCAACCTCAAAAGAAATGATGCCAAGATCTACGACCTTTCCAATGAAATTTATGATGAAAGATTATGATGGGATGGGAGTCATTGGGGTGGTATTTCAAATTATTGCCACTTTGTGAAGTGTAAGAACATTTAGTTTGCCTTGTTTATGGTTTTATTTCCTCCTGGTTTTTCTAGAATCTCTATTTTGCTCAAGCTTTATAATGGGAGGTGAGAAGAATAGGTTTGAACCCACAACCTATGATAAATGGTAGAAGAACAATGAGGTTTGGGAGGAAATATCTAATGGTGGGATGGTTCCTTTTTTGGAAAGACTACATGGCCATTCGACCATTGTTACAGAAAGCTTTGTCAAAGGGTGGAATAAGGGTGTGCTGGCTGCCTATGGTGTGGAGTTTCAAGTTGATGAAAATCTGGTCACCACTATTACGAGCCTG